>NC_037679.1:13650813-13677263 GCF_003255815.1 Theropithecus gelada | reverse complement strand
TTTTTTTTTTTTTTTTTTGAGACAAAGTCTCACTCTGTCACCCAGGCTGGAGTACAATGGCCGATGGCACAATCATGGCTCACTACAACCTTGACCTCCCAGGTTCAAGCAATTCTCCTGCCTCAGCTTCCTAAGCAGCTGGGACTATAGGCACTCACTACCATGCCCAGCTAATTTTTTTTTTTTGGTGTAGATGGAGTTTCACCATGTTGCCCAGGCTGGTCTCAAACTCCTGGGCTCAAGCGATTCATCCCCGTCAGCCTCCCAACATGTTGGGATTACAGGCGTGAGCCACAGCACCCAGCCATAATGTTATATTTCCTGAGTATGATAATTATATTAGGGTTGGGTAAGAAAATATTCTTGCTCTTAGCAGATGTATGCTTAAGTATTTGGGAAAGTAAATGTCATGATGTATGCAGCTAACTCAAATAGCTCATTAAAAAATAGAGAAGGATAAGAAAATGTGGCAAAATACTAACAATTAGGAGATCCAGGAGAAGAGTATAACAATACTCATTGTACTATTCTAGAAATTTTACAGTAGGTTTGTAATAAAATATTGTGGAAAAATACTTGAAATTTTTAAAGCTCAAATAATGCAAAGATATATAGCTTATACAGATTGAGCTTCCCTAACCTGAAAATCCAAAATGCTTCAAAATCTGAAACCTGTTAAGCATCAACATGACACTCAAAGGAAATGCTCATTGAAACATTTCAAGTTTCAGACTTTGAGATTAGGGATGCTGAACTGCTTAATGCAAATATTCTGAAATCTGAAAACTTACGAAATCCAAAACACTTCTGTTCTCAAGAATTTTCCATAAGGAATACTCAACCTGTATAGAGAACTCCTAAATCTCAACACACACACAAAATCCAATTCAAAAATGGTCAAAGAATGAAACAGACATTTCTTCAAAGAAGATATATAAATGGCCAATAAGCCCATGAAAAATGCTCATTATCACTAATTATTAGCAAAAATTCAAATAAAAACTTAGATGAGATAATACCTCACACCCATTGGGATGGCTACTCTCAAAAAAATGAAATAACGATTGTTGGTGAGGATGTGGAGGAAGTATAGCCCTTATGCACTGTTGGTGAGAATGTAAAACAGTACAGCCACTATGGAAAACAGTATAGCAGTTCCTCAAAAAGTTAAAAATAGGCCAGCACTGTCCAGCCTTTGGAGGCTAAGGTGGGTGGATAGCTTGAGCCCAGGAGTTTGAGACTGCCCTGGCCAACATGGGGATACCCCATCTCTACAAAAAAATACAAAAAATTAGCCAGGTGTGGTGGCATGTGCCTTTAGCCCCAGCTACTCAAGAGGCTGAGGTGGGAGGATCACATGAGCCCAGGAGGTCGAGGCAGCAGTGAGCCGTGATTGCACCACTATACTCCAGCTTGGGCAACAGAGTGAGACCCTATCTCAAAAAAAAAAAAAGTTAATAATAGAATTATTATATGACCCAGCATTTCCACTTCTGTGTGTATAACTGAAAGTATTGAAAGCAGGATTTTGAAGACATATTTGTACACCCATGTTCATAGCAGCATCATTTACAATAGCTAAAACTTGAAAGCAACCTAAGTGTTCATCAACATATGATCAGATAAGCAAAATGTAGTATAATCATACAATGGAATATTATTTAGCTTAAAAAGGAAATTCTACAATATGCTACAACAGGGATGAACCTGAAGGACATTATGCTAATGAAATAAGCCAGTCACAAAAAGACAAATGCTTTATGATTCTACTTACATAAGGTACTTAGAATAGTCAAAATCACAGAAACAAAGTAGAATTGTGATGGCAAGGGGCGGGAGAGAAAGGGAAATGGGGAATTATTGCATAAAGGGTAGACAGTTTCAGGTTTACAAGGTGAAAAGATGGTTGCACAACATTATTAATATACTTAATACCACTGAACTATATACTTAAAAAATGGTTAAGATGATAAATTTTATATTATGTGTATTTTACCACAATTTTTTTTGTTTGTTTGTTTTGAGACGGAGTCTCACTCTGTCGCCCAGGCTGGAGTGCAGTGGCCGGATCTCAGCTCACTGCAAGCTCCGCCTCCCGGGTTTACGCCATTCTCCTGCCTCAGCCTCCCGAGTAGCCGGGACTACAGGCGCCCACCACCACACCCGGCTAGTTTTTTTGTATTTTTTTAGTAGAGACGGGGTTTCACCGTGTTAGCCAGGATGGTCTTGATCTCCTGACCTCGTGATCCGCCCGTCTCGGCCTCCCAAAGTGCTGGGATTACAAACTTGAGCTACCGCGCCCGGCCCACAATTTTTAAAATAGAAAAAAACATGCATAGTTTAGTAAATTGAAGCCAGTCATAATCCCCAAAGGTAGTTATTTTTAACAATTTAATGTAAAATATTCCAGATCTTTCCTAGGTATTTACTAAATACATATATACATACTCTTTTAAAATAGAAATGTGATGTATCATATACTATTTTATCATATACTAAATTTGCTTTCATTTAACAATACAACTTAGATATCTTTCCATATCAGTACATCTCTCTCATTTTTTCAAGAACTTGTTTTAAGCAAATACATGAACATCTAAAGAAAGAATAGCCTCTGAAAGACCTTGCCTATGTTGGAAAGGGCTCAAGAGCGCTCACCCGAAATTCCATAACATCCACAAATGACTGGTAGTAGTTGGTGAGGAATCTAATTATCTCGGCTTTTTCACGATGTACTGGTCCTAAATGTTGCTGAGAGAAACACAAAACAAAACAATATAAAAAATGCAAAATAAGAAGACAATTGATCCAAGTAACTCAAGAAGAACAGTGGTTATACCTAAAACATTCTTAAAGAGGGTTGAGGCCGGGCACAGTGGCTCACGCCTGTAATCCCAGCACTTTGGGAGGCTGAGGCAGGCAGATTACCTGAGATCAGGAGTTCAAGACCAGCCTGACCAACATGGTGAAACCCCATCTCTACTAAAAATACAAAAATTAGCTGGGCGTGGTGGCGGGCACCTGTAATCCCAGCTACTCGAGAGGCTGAGGCAGAAGAATCGCTTGAACCTAGGAAGCAGAGGTTGCAGTGAGCCGAGATTGCACTGCTGCATTCCAGCCTGGGTGACAGAGCGAGACTCCATATCAAAAAAAAAGAAAGAAAGAAAAGAAAAGAAAAAGAAAGAGGGTTGAAATATACTGACAGAGGAAGTTAGAAACTCTTCAATGCTCTGAAAGTCTTTAAACAAAGGAGACTGTCTATCTAGGTAGAATGGTTGCATGTGATCCTGACTAGATATGGAGGGCTAAATGAGAGGAAATGTTAAGGACCCTTTCAGATGAACAGATATACTATTTATATCAAAGTCAAAAGAAACAGAATGCAAAGATGCTACAAAGATGGGTGAGAAATCTCGGGTTAACATTTAATAAGGGAAAAGTAGAGCTATCCCGTTAGATGCATAAATCTAAGACAAACAGCAAGGAAACAACGAGTGGGAAACAGAAACAATAAAATACATGTACCCTGCTGGGCTGATAGAGCTGTCTTCTGCAAAAACAATGTTTTCTCGTGAATCTTGCAAAGGAAAGGGGTGATGGTTTGCTCCAGCTTACCCTGGAAGAATCCCATCTTACCTCAAAATTCTCGAGACTTAAAGCTCTACAACAACCTGAAGCCCTGTGGTTGAGCCTTGGAAAACCATTAATAAAAAAAGATTACTCTGGCCGGGCGCGGTGGCTCACGCCTGTAATCCCAGCACTTTGGGAGGCCGAGACGGGCGGATCACGAGGTCAGGAGATTGAGACCATCCTGGCTGACACGGTGAAACCTCGTCTCTAATTTAAAAAAACACAAAAAGTTAGCCGGGCGCGGTGGCAGGCACCTGTAGTCCCAGCTACTCGGGAGGCTGAGGCAGGAGAATGGCGTGAACCCGGCAGGCAGAGCTTGCAGTGAGCCGAGATCGCGCCACCGCACTCCAGCCTGGGCAACAGAGCGAGACTCCGTTTCAAAAAAAAAAAAAAGACTACTCCATCCCCTGCCAAGTTTGAAGAGAGGCATCAAAAGAGGAGAATTACAGCCATTCAAGTAGAGAGTTACTTCAGAGAAAGGAGAGAAAGACCAAATTCTCACCGTGCTGTTTCGGACATCTATGTTAGGAAATTTCTTGTTGATATACTTGAGAGATGGTTCCATGGACTTTTCCAGTAGGAAAGGTGGCTTGGATTTGGGGTCTGAGCAAGTCTGCAGAGAGAAATCGTACTATATTTCAACCCTTTCTCCTCCTCCTCAGAAACATACCTCTTCTTGCAACATTCATTCTCATAATCTGTCTTAGGAAAAGGCAACCTGGGAATCAATTTAAAAAGCATAAGAGGCCGGGCACAGTGGCTCACACCTGTAATCCCAGCACTTTGGGAGGCCGAGGCGGGCGGATCATAAGGTCAGGAGTTCAAGACCAGCCTGGCCAACATGGTGAAACCCTGTCTCTACTAAAAATACAAAAATTAGCTGGGCGTGGTGGCACACGCCTGTAGTCCCACGTACTCGGGAGGCTGAGGCAGGAGAATCGCTTGAACCCAGGAGGCGGAGGTTGCCATGAACCAAGATCGTGCCACTGTACTCCAGCCTGGGCAACAGAGCAAGACTCCAATAGATAGATAGATAGATAGATAGATAGATAGATAGATAGATAGATAGATAGATAAATAAAGCATGAGAGTAGGTCAAGAAAAAAGTCCAAGACATTAAGCCAAGTATGTAAGAACTTAATAACAACCTGGGCATTTTGTCTTGATGGGTAGAGTTTAATGTCTGCTTGGCCCCAGTACAAAGAGGAAGCTGTTTCCCCGCCCCTCAACTGAAACCGGAAGGAACGAGAGAAGCAGCTGCTCAGGAGTTAGACTTTGTACAAGATTCAGTGTCACAGTTTTGTTCACTGAGTAAGTATCTTATCCCAAAGGGCATTTACAGGATTCGTGACAACGAGAAACCATGTTCCTGGTGATGTGTTTTATTATAAAAGACACAAAAGCTCCCTCCCCCAAAGTCCCCTATTTTCTATGCCAGGGACTCCCCATAAACACCCCTGTCTTTATCTCTTTACTTTCTATGGTTTGCCCAGCCCCTGGCCCACCTCTTGTCACCAGCTTCTTTCAATTCCTCAGTTCCTATTCTAAAACACACACACACACACACACACACACACACACACACACACAAAACCACCGCAGCATAAACTACCCCAGGAGCATCTCAGAAGACACCTACCCTTTTTAATCTAAATATCTAATTATCTATTTTTTTTTCCTTTTAGGGAAGTACTTCCACAGAAAAGTTTTTGCCAGAGACCCAGCTTCAGATCTCTTCGGAGTGTAAAGGATCAGCAATAAATAATAAAACCCAGAAGGCTGGACCCCAGACCTTTATCCAAGTCCCTCAGAACACAACTGTTGTTTCCGCATCCCCACCCTCACCCCCATCCCCAGAGGAAAGCAGATGCCATCACTGGGGTGAGAATCATACCTAGAAAGGGGAAGCCTTGAAAAGAAGCCTCCACTTCTGCCTTCCTGAACTGGCGGGCCTATATAATCTGAGTGATTATGTAGATTATAGTCAGTGGAAAAGCAGTGGAAGAAGCAGGGAGTCTAACCGCTGCACCTGCCTCCTCACAGTTCCCCGCCCTATTATTGTTGGAATAATCAGGACTGGTCCCATTGTTCATGCTTACCTTCTTGATGTTATACATACGGATGAGAACCCCCTGACCGCGATCATTCAAGATAGTGAGCTTCTCTGCTAATTTATGCTGGTAAGCAGATGTCAAAGACATGATGGCCACTAAGAGCGAGGAGCACCAGACAGCAACGTCTGATCTCCCCAAACACTTTCAGCTTAGGTGGTGACACCCTCTGGGCAGAGGGACCCAGCGTGGTTGGTGCGCTGGTCTTCTGTTTCCTCTGCAATTGGCTCATGGGTGAAATCAGTCATTATGGCTCACAGGCCCTCAGAGCCTTCTTGTGCTTCCTCTTGCACACTCAGCAGGGGAGACTTCCTCTTTCTGGCTGTGCAGCACTTTTGGTAAGGCTATGAAGTGGGTGGAGCTGAGGAGAAGGACAGGCTTTCAAGACTCTTCACAGACTGGCACCAACCTTTTTGGTCTTATGCCCCCATAGGTGTCCTAGACAAAGCTCTACATCAGGCTGGGCGTGGTGGCTTATACCTGTAATCCCAGCACTTTGGGAGGACAAGGTGGGAGGATCCCTTGAGCTCAGGAGTTCCAGACCAGCCTGGGCAACATAGCAAGACCCCATTTCTATAAAAAAAATAAAAATAAAAAGCTTTATGCTAGACAAACAAGTATCTACCACCCTACCCCTGTACACCTCTATATTTTCGCTCTTTTGTATCCAAGAATGCCTATGAACCTTCAGCCTCATCATCTTTTAGTACCCAGATCAAATCCCATCTTCTCCTAAAGACCCCATCAATGTCAAATATTGTATTAAATTTTATATTGTCAAATACATATATTCCTTGTTATATTTTTATAGTGTATGTTGTATCTCCCCCAACTATAGCATAAGCTCCTTAATGACAGGAATTATATCTAATCCTTTTTTTGTCTTTTTTTTTTTTTTTTTTAGACGGAGTTCTGCTCTTATTGCCCAGGCTGGAGTACAATGGTGCAATCTCTGCTCACTACAACCCCCACCTCCCGGATTCAAGCAATTCTCCAGTCTCAGTCTCTTGAGTAGCTGAGGTTACAGGCGCCCGCCACCACGCCTCGCTAATTTTTATATGTTTAGTAGACACGGGGTTTCACCGTGTTGGCCAGGCTGCTCTCGAACCCCTGACCTCAGATGATTCGCCCACCACAGCCTCCCAAAATGCTGGGATTATAGGCATGAGCCACCACACCCAGCCTCTAATACTTTTTTATATTCCCCACAATGCTCTACTTCAGTGCATTGTACTTCCACAGTACATAGTAATTCTCAAGAAGTACATGGCAATTCTCAAAATGTGATCCAGCAGCATCAGCATCACCTGGAAACTTGTTAGAGATGCAAATTCTTAGGACCCGCCCCAGACCACTGAATCCAAAATTCTGGGGTGGGTCCAGGCACTCTGTGGTTTAATAAACCCTCCAGGTGATTCCAATGCACTCTCAAGTTTGAGAACCAGTGCTCTAGTGCCCTGGAATTTATGGGTGCTTGAGAAACAGACTAATCCCTGTCCTCTGAGATTAGCATTGATAGGTAGGTGAGTCTGTTGTGGGGCCTAGAAGTCTGTACCTTTATGAGCACTGTTGTAGGAGGTTTTGTTACAAATATTCCATGCTGAAAAACGCTGATCTAGAACAACACCTCTTGGACACAGTAGTCACTCAATAATTATTCTGGTTTATTTGTTGAATTATTAAGACTAAATTAGGAAATAGGCCCCATGAAGAAGAACCAAATTAATCAAGATTAAAAAGAGAAAATTAGTAATCACCCTTAAATCTTAGAGACTTGAATGAATTTTAGCATTAAAATATTCTTGCCATTCCAATGAGGCCTTAACTCCATAACTCAAGGAAATTTTCAACTCATTTCAACTTTCTTTCAAGACACAAAGCAAAAGGTCCTAGGAAAAATTATAAATCAAAAAGCGTTCTCTTCATTTCCACCACCTTGCCAATTCCTTTTCTCGGGTTTTCAATCATTCCCATTTTCCATATCCGGTGTTCCCACTGTCCCAATAAATTCTAGGGAGTGGGAGAAGAGAGACAAGGCTGATCAGCACTATTACTTAAGAAGTTGGGGCCAGGTGAAGTGGCTCATTCTTATAATCCCAGCACTTTGGGAAGCAAAGGAGGAAGGATTGCTTGAAGCCAGGAGTTCAAGACCAGCCCGGGCAACGTTGTGAGACCTTCCCCCACCCCTCTGCAGATAAAATAAAATAAAATAGCCTGGGTTGGTGGAACATGCCTGTAGTCCCAGCTCCTCAGGAGGCTGAGGTGGGAGGGTCGCTTGAGCCCAGGAGTTCAACACTGCACTCCAGCCTGGTCGATAGAGTAAGACTCTGTCTCTAAATAAATAAATTTTAAAAGGCAAGAAAGAAAAAGATACTTGAGTACTGTGTTCACTACTTGGGCATGGGTGATGGGTTCATTAGAAGCCCAAACCTCAGCATCACACAATATACCCATGTAACAAACCTACACGTGTATCCCCTGAATCTAAATGTTTTTTAATTTTAAAAAGAAACTTAACATCCATGCTCCAAAGAGAATGTATTTTTAAAAGAAGCAGCAAGATGGCAACACTTAACGCATGAAATTTCAAATACCTCTAAGGTAGAATTTGCATTTTAGGAATACAGAATCTGCCTTCCATTTTATTTACTAGATTGGGTCCCTAGAAAGCTGTGGGCTCGAGGTCATGTGATATTGGTCATGAAGATTTGAATCACCTGCTTTTATCAAAGAACCCCAGGTTTTACTAAAGCAATTTGTAGGATTTCTACTGGTCTTTTACCTTTACCAAGGAGAATATGGAGCAAGCAATAAGAGGCCAACATCTAGGAAGCTTAGCAGCAGCATGGCACCAGTCTTCGTGAGGTTAGTATAATTCTATCTCTATCAGCTCTTTCTCACTTGCATTCCTTTTTTTTTTTTTTTTTTTTTTTTTTTTCCTGAGACAAGCTCTCACTCTGTTGCCCAGGCCGGAGTGCAGTGGCATTATCATGGCTCACTGCAGCCTTGACCTCCCAGGCTCAAGAGATCCTCTCACTTCAGCCTCCTGAGTAGCTGGGACTTCAGGTACAGGCCACCACGTCTGACTAATTTTTGTATTTTTTGAGAGTCACCTCACTTGAATTTCTTGTCTGTATCGTGAAAATGTGGTTGAAGACTCTCCATTCCAAGCCAATCTTGTTTTCTGCTCCTTAATAGATACTCCCCAACTTGATGGGAACCATCTTCTCAGCCTGCTGTGAATGTGCTATGTTCATGTCTGCCTCTCTGACTTCACTTACGCATGCTTTCCTTCTTGCTTACCCAAATCCTAGTCAATCTTCAGAATCTAGCTCAATAGCCCCAAGCCTAGGTTTTGCCGAACTCCCACAACACTTGGTCTATACCACATAATTTATATCTAAATCAGGCTGTCCTTAACTGCCCATTTCATATAATACTGCCTAGCCAGCTGAACCAAAAGATTGTTGAAACCTGGAAACACTTATTCCCCTGTACTTAGTATATGAGAAAAGCCTACACTTTGTTATCAGACAGAATATGGCTCAAGTGTAGTTGAGTACAGTGGGCTTAGCCTTATGATTCAGTGACCAAGAGCCCAGGTTCTGGAACCAGATATCTTGAGTTCACATCCTATTTATTCTGTCTGTAAAATAAAGATGATATCGATAATACTTCCTATTTCACGGAACTATTGTGCATATTTTAAAAGTTATAAACTAGTTACTTACTCTGTACATGTAAAGCATTTGAAGTACTATAAGCACTCAAGCTGACATGTATTACCTCGATTAATATTAACAATGCTAAACACTTACTAGCTTTGTAACTTTAGCTATCTATCACCACTGAGTTGTTTCCTAATCTATAAGATGGTGGTAATCCCTCACACAATTGTGGAACTGATGAAATAATATGGCATATGCAAACATTTGTTTCAAGACCTGCTACATTGGATTAGGAATGTCAACAGTAAAGTAAAATTTTGATCTTTGAGTGTGTAGTGAGCTTGTTATGTCACTTTCTGTGGATTCTATTTGACACTCATAAACAGAAACTCTAGGTTTAAAAATGGAACTAGGCACAGTGGCTCACACCTATAACCCCAGCACTTTGGGAGGCTGAGGCAGGCAGATGGCTTGAGCCCAGGAGTTCAAGACCAACCTGGGCAACATGGTGAATCTCCATCCCTACAAAAAATACAAAAATTAGCCGGGCGTGGTGGCACACACCTGTAGTCCCAGCTACTCGGGAGGCTGTGGCAGGAGGATTGCTTGAGCCCAGGAGGTTGAGGCTACAGTGAGTTGTGATTGCACCATTGCACTCCAGCCTGAGAGACAAAGCAAAACCCTGTCTCAAAAAAAATTTTTCTGCCAGGTACGGTGGCTCACGCCTGTAATCCCAGCACTTTGGGAGACCGAGGTGGGCGGATTACCTGAGGTCAGGAGTTCAAGACCAGCTGGCTAGCATGGAGAAACCCCATTTCTACTAAAAATACAAAAAAATAGCCGGGTGTGGTGGCACACACCTGTAATCCCAGCTACTCGGGAGGCTGAGGCAGGAGAATCACTTGAACCCGGGAGGCAGAGGTTGCAGTGAACTGAGATCATGCCATTGCACCCCAGCTTGGGCAACAAGAACAAAACTCCGTCTCAAAAAAAAAAAAAAAAAATTAATGGAACTAACTATGCCAACTGGTAGTCTTTAGAGAAACTTATTGGAAAGATTATTCAGCAGTTTCTCCCATAAGCTGGAGGAACCCTTCTAAAGGTATTTAATTACTCCCAAAGTACGGCCTGGTAGCCCTAGCTGCAAAGTAGAATCCCTTGTAGAACTTTTTTTTTTTTTTTTTTTTTTTTTTAAATAAAGACAGGGTCTTGCTCTGATGCTCAGGATGGAGTGCAATTGTGTCATGATAGCTCACTGCAGCTTTGAACTCCTGGGCTCAAGTGATTCTCCTGCCTCAGCCTCCCATGTAGCTGGGACTACAGGCACACACCACCACACCACGATAATTTTTTAAATTTTTTTGTAGAGATGGAGATCTCACTACGTTACCCAAGCTGGTCTCAAAATTCTTGCCTCAAGCAATCTGTCTACCTTGGCCTCCCAAAGTGCTAGAATTATAGGTGTGAGCCACTGTGCCAGACCTGTGGAACTCTTTTAAAGCCACAGTTAGCCAGAGCCCATCCTTGAAGATTCTGATCCAGTAGTTTTGGAGTGGGACCAAAGGACCTGTCACTTTAAAACTACTCAGTGATTCTCATGAACAATCAGGAATGAGAGCCATTTCTCTATGACTTAACTATGACATCAAAAATTTCCGAACCTCTGAGAAGTCATAGAACATATGGTGGGAAGACAGGAATTGAGTAACTTGAATGGAAAGTTGATTCACATCACTGGGCTAAAAGGTACCGTGCTCTCCCTCTCCTCAAACTCCAGCTATTTGTCTTATTTTGTCTTACCAAAGGATTGTCTTCCCCTTCGACTCACTTGCCTTCAGATTCTTGCCAGACACTGCTTCAAGAATAAGGTAGGTCTCAAGATCCTTTATGCTAGGTTTAAATGTCAAGGTGGCACCAGGGTTGGGAATACTTTGGCCATGTCTAACATATATCAAACCAAATGGTCTTAGCCTCCATTCAGCTATCCATAATCAAGTGAATAAACCAGCGTCACCAATTCTCACCATCTATTCTAAAGCAGTCTTCATTTATTAAGACAGCCTTATCAGTCTGGTCAAACTTCATACTTTTCTAGGCTGCTGGCCAAAATGAGGGTTTGGGGTTGTCTGAAGACTACATTTGAGTTATTGAAGCTCTTTTTCCATTATCTTTAAAAATCTAAAGATAACTTTATGCAATATTGAGTTATACTGCAGCCTTTATTTTCCAGAGAGCCAATTCACTTTATAATAAGGGTTCATGGCTCTAACATAATCATTAATATGCAGTGAAAGCTTTAAACAACTACCCTGGTTTGTGTTCCTGAAAGGTACCTGAGTCTAAATCCCTGGATTTAGTCACCAAAATGCCCTCAGGAAAATCTGACATTTAATAGTCTAGCTCTGTGCCCTTTATCTATGCCCTAGGCATGATGCAAAGCAGAATTGAAATGGACTATTCTAAGGCACTTTTCTATCCCTACTGCTTATTCCAGTCTGCCTTGATCTTATTTTTCCCCCTATAAAACTATACTGTCCATGCTTTTCAGAAATCTTGGTGTAGCTGTTGCCTGGAAACTTGAGAGTCCTTAATATGAACGTCTGCTAGGATAGCTAAAGACAGCTAGCCATGGAAGAAAGTAGGCCTTATATTGGCAGTAAAATGCAGCAGATTTGAGATGGTATATTCTTGGATCATTTATAGGAGTCTTCATACGTTAACACCTACAACTTTAGAAATTTGAGACTGGCATTCTCAGGTAATTATAAAGTAGCCCAAGATGGGCATGTTGGCATGTGCCTATAGTCCCAGCCACTCAGGAGGCTGAGGTAGGAGGATTGCTTGAGCCCAGGAGTGTGAGGCTGTCATGTGCTATGATCACACCTGTGAATAGCCACTGCACTCCAGCCCGGGCAACATCAAGGCCCCATCTGTAAAAAATAATTATTATAATTATAAAGTAGCCTGAACTTAAACATTGTACTGTTCATACTTCAGATTCCTTTTCTCTAAAAGTGGCTATGCTGACCTGACAATTAGCATCTTTCCCTGGCAAAGAGTTTAATTTAGGTAAGCTGGAGAAGGGATGGAGGGACCAATGCTGAATAATAAAGGAACCAGCTGCCCCAGCCTTTCTTTCTCCAGCACTCAAGTTTACAGGATTAAATTTCATCAGCTGGGTACAGTGGCTCATGCCTATAATCCCAGCACTTTGGGAGGCCAAGGCAGGCAGATCACCTGAGGTCGGCAGTTCAAGACCAGCCTGACTAATATGGAGAAACTCTGTCTCTACTAAAAATACAAAATTAGCCAGGCGTGGCGCAGGCCTGTAATCCCAGCTACTCGGAGGCTGAGGCAGGAGAATCACTTCAACCCAGGAGGCAGAGGTTGTGGTGAGCCGAGATCACGCCATTGCACTCCAGCCTGGGCAACAAAAACGAAACTCTGTCTACAAAAAAAAAAAATTCATATTACTTCAGACTATGAGTTTTCCAAGGATGTTTGCCTGTTTAATACTTTGAGAGATAAGCACTCTATTTAACACAACTTATAAGACTAAAAATATATACAAATGTTAATTTTTTGCCTTCCAAAGCATGGAAGCAGTGAATAACTGGCTAGGCTATTGCTTTGGTTACTCAAAACTTTCATGGGTAAGACTTGAGATACTCATATCTTTCATATTACTTTTGTTTTGACAACAGAAAATAGGTCTATGCCAAGACTACCTGATCTTAAATGTCAGTCTTTTTCTTTGACAACCTGTGGTTCCTGCCATTTAGTCCTCATGGAGCCAGAAGCCTTAGCAATATATCCTTATGACCCAAACCACAGAAGGCCAGACAGCGGGCTACAGTGCCACCTGTTATGCAGAAGAGTAAGCTCTCCTGATAAGAACTGTAAGCCACTAGAGGGAGAAAAAAACCTCAGAAATAAAAAGTTAATGTTTAAAAAAAAAAAAAAAATCAGGCTGCATGCAGAGGGTCTCACCTGTAATCCTAGCACCTTGGAAGGCCGAGGTGGGAGAACTGCTTGAGGCCAGGAGTTTAAGACCAGCCTGGGCAACATGGCAAGACCGCATCTCTAAAAATAAAAAATAAAAATAGGCCGGGTGCGGTGGCTCACACCTGTAATCCCAGTACTGTGGGAGGCCGAGGCGGGCAGATCACAAGGTCAGGAGATTGAGACCAGCCTGGTTAACACGGCGAAACCCTGTCCCTATTAAAAAAATATATATAAAAAATTAGCCGGGCGTGTCAGCGGGCACCTGTAGTCCCAGCTACTCGAGAGGCTGAGGCAGGAGAATGGCGTGAACCCAGGAGGCAGAGCTTGCAGTGAACCAAGATCTCACCACTGCACTCCAGCCTGGGTGACAGAGTGAGACTCTGTCTTAAATAAATAAATAAATAAATAAATAAATAAATAAAAACAAGCTTCTGACTATATGTAGCACCCGGCAGTTCTTAATGTTGGAACATGGTATCTCTTCAGCATTTCCAGAAAGGGGTGGAGGATGGAATACAGGGAACACCTAGAACTTTTTCCTTCTAGAAAAATCCAAAGATAGTTAAAATGATGGCTAACTGCAAAAATAATGCTAGTCATGTGGTCCCAATAAAAAGGCTCAAGGAAGCCAGGCATGGTGGCTCACGCCTGTAATCTCAGCACTTTGGGAGGCCAAGGCGGGTGGATCATGGGGTCAGGAGATCGAGACCATCCTGGCTATCACAGTGAAACCCCGTCTCTACTAAAAAATACAAAAAATTAGCCAGGCATGGTGGCGGTCGCCTGTAGTCCCAGCTACTCGGGAGGCTGAGGCAGGAGAATGGCATGACCCGGGAGGCAGAGCTTGCATTGAGCCAAGATGGCACCACTGCATGCACTCCAGCCTGGGCGACAGAGCAAGACTCCGTCTCCAAAAAAAAAAAGCTCAAGGAACATGAGGCTGTGTCAACAGAACTGCTGTAGATGATGGTAAGTTTTTCATTTTGGGAGCAGATAAGTGGCATAAAATTCTATCGCTTCTTTTCCCACTCCAACGTCGCATAGCCATGGAAGCCTTACAAACAAGAGGAAGAAAAAACAAAAATAAGTTCCTACTCTACTTCTATAACTTGTGGTCTGCTTTATTTCAGAGCCATTTAATCTTCCAAAGGTTATTTCTCCAAGTTTAGGACTAAATGAAAAAGCTTTCTAATGCTGACAAATTCCTGACCCTGATGTCTGGAATGTAGGTGAACAAAGGTGAAACAGTGAATATACTCATGAATTAAGGCCTGGACCCTAAGCCCTTCATAGTAATAAGTACTAAAGCCCTGAAGACTTAAGTCTTAATACTCTTCCCACAAAATCCTTCACAAGAACAATCAAAATAGTAAATCTAAGAATATCACCTGTCTCTGGAGAGGCAACCCAGTAAAAAGGAATCTAACTAAAATCTAAAATCACTTAGAACACTTAAAAGATTCTTCTTATCATACCAATATCTGGTCACTTTCCTATCCATAAAAAAATTACTGGTATAAACTGAAACTTGTAATCTGAAAGGGTGGGATTCGTCTTATCTCCAGTGATCTCTTTCTCTAAAATGCAGCATGTTATAAGGGAGACCTCATTAGCCTTCAGTCAGATGTAGGTTTGACTATCTGCTCTGACCTTAATGGAAGTTACTTCCTTTTTTTTTTCTTTTGACTTTTATTTTAGGTTCAGTGTTTAGGTTTAGGTTCAGCGTGCAGGTTTGTTACATGGGTGAATTTTGTGTCACTGGTGTTTGGTGTACAAATGATCCCCTCACTCAGGAAATGAGCACAGTACCCAATAGTTTTCCAACCCTCACCTCCCTTCCAACCTACCCCCTGTATTAGTTCCCAGTGTCTATTGTTCTCATCTTTGTGACAATGTGTACTCAATGTTTAGCTCCCACTTAAACATGAGAACATGTGGTATTTGGTTTTCTGTTCCTGTGTTAATTCTCTTCGAATGATGGCCTCCAGCTGCATACATGTTGCTGCAAAGGACGTAATTTCGTTCTTTTTATGGCTGCATAGTAGGGAAGTTACTTGTTAAACACATCCTCTTCATCCGTGCAAGCCTGCCTCACAATCACCCTCACAAGGGTGACTAATATTAAATATGATGTATGTGCGTGTTAGAGCAATGCTAGCTTCTATATATGAATTCCAAATTGTGTTAATATCATGGCTTAACACAACTTTCTTGTATAAATCCCAACACAAGTATTCAGTGCGTGGTAGTGATTTGAGGACACAGGCTCTTTCCACCTTGTGACTGTCACCTTCCACACTTGGCTTCCAAAGCTACCACAAAGAGAATGGAGAAGGAACAACTGCCTTTCAACCACCTCGGCCTGGAAAAGAATACTTTGATTCATATTCCACTGGCAAAACTAGTCATGTGACCATACCTAAATGTAAGGGAGGTGGCAAAGCACTCACTCCTTGGCAACAACTGTGGAAGGAAGACTCACATCTCTGCTACCAGATAGCCTTCTCTACAAACATATAAAAATACTAAGTATTTGTGTTACTTCTTCCTAGATCATATGCATCATACTCTATTTTTTTCTTAAGACTTTTGCTCCAAAAATGCTGGTTCGTGAAAGGTAAGATAAACCATCTTTTCATTATTGGAAGAGAGAGCAGAATACCTTTAAACCTGGATTTTTTTTTTTTTTTTTTTTTTTTTTTTTTGAGACAGAGTTTCACTCTTGTTGCCCAGGGTAGAGTGCAATGGTGCGATCTTGGCTCACTGCAACCTCCACCTCCTGGGTTTAAGTGATTCTCCTGCCTCAGCCTCCCAACTAGCTGAGGCGTGCCCATCGCCATGCCTAGTTAATTTTTGTATTTTTAGTAGAGACAGGGTTTCACCATGTTGACCAGGCTGGTCTTGAACTCCTGACCTTAGGTTATCCACCCGACTCGGCCTCCCAAAGTGTTGGGATTACAGGCGTGAGCTACCGCACCTGGCCTAAACCTGGATTCTTAAAGTGAGACAGCCATCAGGTCCCAGGCATGGCAGATGCCTAAGCTTCAATTACAAATGTAAAAGATCCGTATTGGTGGGCCCTGAGTACTTCCATTCCTTCTCAAGGGCTCTGCTTCAGACTGTATTCCATCAAGGACTTGCATACACAACATTCTTGATTCTGTGTAAGGTTTTCAAAGAATAAAAGACCAATTTCCAAAACTGTGAAGGGAAAAGAATAAGCATATTGTACATGAAGGAGGTCAGGATTGCCAACTAAACAAGCTTGAAGGGCACATCCAAGAGTTATAGGAGTCATTTCATGGAGTTACCTGCCACTCACACAGGAAGATGGGAAAGTGCAAAATAATTATACAAAACAGAAATAAGCAAAAACAAAATCAATGATTTCTCTTCTGACATTTAGTAATATCAATTACATTTGATAAAGTAACTGTAATGTCCTATAATTGATTATCTAGATTAATTCTGCAGTACTGGATTTCAACTAACTTTCCTCTTATAGTCATCACCTACGGTGACTCAAGACACATAAGGAAAGAAAGAGGCTATGGATGATAAACATCCTAAAAACAAGTCCTGGAGAAAAGATAAAATAACTTTTTTTAAAAAACTGATGTCATAGTTTTAACTAATATCACTAATATATCCTAAGCCTTTAAAGATTCTTAGACAAACTTTTCTTCTTAAAAAAATTAAGCCATATTTTCTATTTCACGTTCCTATTTCACCCACAACAGAATGCAGGGAAAGTCCTGATGGCTTTAAATTAGTCTTAGGAGAAAGGGCTGTCTAGGGATCTATTTGAAATGCTACTAATACACACACATCAAGCTTAGATCTTCCACAAAAACACTTGCAGCTGGGCACAGTGGCTCGCGCCTGTAATCCCAGCACTTTGGGAGGCCGAGGCAGGAGGGTTGCTTGAGCCCAAGAGTTCAAAATCAGCCTGGGCAACAATGTGAGACCTGTCTCCACAAAAAAATCAAAAAATTAGCCAGACAGGGTAATAGCCAGGCCTGTGGTCCCACAAGAGGCTGAGGCAGGAGGATCACTTGAGCCCAGGAGGTTGAGGCTGCAGTGAACTGTGTTCATGCCACTGTACACAGTTGCCTAATAAGTGATGTGTTTTTCTCTTAGACTAGGGTGGCCAACCTGATTAGTCTGGTTGTCCCAGACCTGGGTGACAGAGTGAAACCTCATTTCAGAAAAAAACACACACAAAAAAACTTGCCATCAAAATGACACTACCTCAGTCTTCTCTTTCCCCCCACAAATCATAAAAAGTGATGGAGAAGTTGTAGATTAAATAGCCAGCAGACAAAATATTTATTTTTAAGTCTTTTTTTAAACTTCAGAGAAATCTTAACTAGCAAGTTTTAGGTAACAACTCTTGGTACTGTTGGCATCTTAACACGATTTTATTTATTTAAATAAAGAATATTTTTCCTGGCCAGGTTCCATGGCTCATGCCTATAATCCCAACACTTTGGGAGGCCAAAGTGGGAGGATCACTTGAGGGCAGGAGTTCAAGAACAGCCCGGCCAACATAGCAAGACCCTGTCTCTACAAAAATAAAAATAATTTAAAAATTAGCCAGGCAAGGTGGTGCTTTTTCTCCGAGTCACTTACTATATGACCATCAGATTATTCTTCAATCAGTTCTGTACACAAAACTTCCCATGCTTAAAGGATAGCGTTTTATGGAAAGCTGAATCTAGAACACGGCTCCAAATGTACCTTCCTAACTCTGTAACAGGCAACTTACTCCCAGCTTAAATGTCCCTTATTCTTTTTCACTCTGTTCATTTTTAAATGTCACCCCTTGCCCTTCAATCGTTTAAATTCCTGTTCTAGCTTTTTTTTTTTTTAATCCAACTCCTATTCCTCACCTCATTTAAACCTTCCCTATCTTCTTTAGTGATTTCTATCATGGCAGTTAAGTATAGACAATTTTCTCCAACCTCAACCATACCACAAACCCTCACAAGGGAAGTCGGAATCATGCGTTGCTTTGTACTTGTTACACCACTAGTCTGCTGCTGTGCATCTAGTAGATATTGAAATACTTGGTGCTTAAACTGAACCAAGATCCGATTTATGACAGGCCAAAATCTCTGAAGCCATAATTGTTTTTTATTGCAGCTAACTAAGCCTTTTAAAATAATGATATGGTTTTTCTTGCTTAGTTTAGTGATTGCTTCAGGTGTATTTAGATTTACAATTAAAAGAAGTTACAGCCAACTGAATATTTTCTGCCCGTAGGAGGCTAATCCTTACTTATTTTCCAGAATAATCTTCTTTATCTTTTTTTTTTCTTTTTTCTTTTTTTGAGACAGGGCTTTACCTGTCACCTAGGCTGGAGTGCAATGGGGCAATCTCTGCTCACTTCAACCTCTACCTCCTGGGCACACGTAATCCTTCCACTTCAGCCTCCTAAGTAGCTGGGACTACTGGCACACCTCACCACACCTGGCAAATTTTTTAATTTTTTGTACAGAGAGGATTTCACTATGTTGCACAGGCTGGTAGGCTAAAGCAATCTACCCTCTTCGGTCTCCAAAAGTGCTGGGATTACAGGCACAAGCCACTGTACCCGGCCTACTTTCATCTCTTGACTAATTAGCCTTACACATATTTTCAATTTTTAAAATTATCCTTTGGTATATCGATACTACATTATAAAAAAAAAAAGTTCCCTAAGGAAAATGACCCAACATCATCAAATGTCTTTCTTCTTTTTTTTGAGATGGAGTGTCACTCTGTCGCCCAGGCTGGCGTGCAATGGTGCACGCAATCTCGGCTCAACCTTCACCTCCCGGGTTGAAGCGATTCTCATGCCTCAGCCTCCCAAGTAGCTGGGATCACAAGCGCACATCACCACGCCCGGCTAATTTTTGTATTTTTAGTAGAGATGGGGTTTCACCATGTTAGGCTGATCTCGAACCCTTGACCTCGTGATCTGCCCACCTCGGCCTCCCAGATGGCTGGGATTACAGGCATGAGCCACTGCGCCCGACCCATCAAGTGTCTTTATCATATTTTATGTATAGAGAATCTTCCCTTAAAAGGCCATACAGTCTTATTTGACGTGACCACGTGATTTTGTTTTTCCAAACAAGGATACTTTTGAGCATGAAAGGGCTCACTTTCAATAATTATCCTGGCTGTAATCCCAGTACTTTGGGAGGCCAAGGAGGGTGGATCACCTAAGGTCAGGAGTTCGAGACCAGCCTGGCCAACACAGCAAAACCCTGTCTCTACAAAAAATTAAGAAATTAGTGGCCAGGCATGGTGGCTCACGCCTGTAATCCCAGCACTTTGGGAGGCCGAGGCGGGCGGATCACGAGGTCAGGGGATTGAGACCATCCTGGCTAACATGGTAAAACCCCAACTCTACTAAAAATACAAAAAAATAAATTAGCCGGGCGAGGTGGCGGGCGTCTGTAGTCCCAGCTACTCGGGAGACTGAGGCAGGAGAATGGTGTGAACCTGGGAGGCGGAGCTTGCAGTGAGCTGAGATCCCGCCACTGCACTCCAGCCTAGGCAACAGAGCGAGACTCCATCTCAAAAAAAAAAAAAAGAAAAAGAAAAAGAAATTAGCCAGGTGTGGTGGCCTGTGCCTATAATCCCAGCTACTCAGGAGGCTGAGGCAGAAGAACTCCTTGAACCCGGGAGGCAGAGGTTGCAGTGAGCCAAGATCACACTACTGCACTCCAGCCTGGGTGACAAAGCAAGACTCCATCTCAAAAAAAAAAATAAAAATAAAAATAATGATCCTAGCCGGGCGCGGTGGCTCAGGCCTGTAATCCCAGCACTTTGGGAGGCCGATGCAGGCGGATCACGAGGTCAGGAGATCGAGACCACGGTGAAACCCCGTCTCTACTAAAAATACAAAAAATTAGCCGGGCGCGGTGGCGGGCGCCTGTAGTCCCAGCTACTCAGGAGGCTGAGGCGGGAGAATGGCGTGATCCTGTGAGGCGGAGCTTGTAGTGAGCCGAGATGGCGCCACTGCACTCCAGCCAGGAGGACAGAGCAAGACTCTGACTCAAAAAATAAAAAATTAAAAAAATTAAAAATATAATAATAATAATGATCCTGGGACAACCAGACTAATCAGGTTGGCCACCCTAGTCTTAAGAGAAAAACACATCACTTATTAGGCAACTGTGTCATTCAAAATATGGGTGCCAGAGCTACTCAAATCTTTAAGAAATTCTGAGGTCTTCACAAGAAAGCACAATAGAAGTTAAAACATCACTTTGTGGCTTCTAACATAACATTTGGTCAAAGCTTCAAGAAAGATCAAATAAACTAATTGGGGGAAAAAAAAGCACATGCATTTTTTTTAGTAGTGTTTAAAAGTAATTACCTCAAAGCCTTCCTAGAATTCCCAAAGCCTAAACTATTCCCCAATTTCCCATAACAGGAGGCTCATGTCTCCAAATAACCTTTCATTCCACTTTAGTATTGTTTTGCTATGAGACACTTTAAGATAGGTATGATCTTGACTATGCAGTCGTCCTGTACCTACAAGCAAGGTTGCTGAATGTGGAGAATCTATATTTTATCGATGGGATAAAAGAAAGACTCAGTAGTGTGGGCTAAATATTTCTCTTTTTTTCTTTCTTTCTTTCTTTACTTCTTGTGGAGAATACCACAAGGCCTCGCTATGTTGTCCAGGTAGGTTTCAAACTCCTGGGCACAAGCTATCCTCCCACCTCTGCTTCCCTAAGTGTTGGGATTACAGGTGTGAGCCACTGCCACCCCACCTGGGCTAAATATTCCTATCAGAATAAATCAACCTTTCAAAAACTTTGCTAACCAGGTTCTCTTCTCTAAAAAGTTCTATTAGCTGAGCATGGTAGCATGTACCTATGGTCCCACCTACTCAGGAGGCTGAGGAAGGAGGATCACTTGAACCCAGGAGGTCAAGGCTAGGCTACAGTGAACTGTGTTAATGCCACTGCACTCCAGCAGCCTCGAGGACAGAGCAAGACCCTGTCTCAAAATAAAATAAAATAAAATAAAATAAAATAAAATAAAATAAAATAAAATAAAATAAAATAAAATAAAAAATTCTATTGAGGTAATTTAAGGCCAGGCACAGTGGCTCATGCCCGTAATCACAGCACTTTGGGAGACCAAGGCACGAGTATTGCTTGAGCCCAGGAGTTTAAGACCAGCCTGGGCAACATGGCAAGACCCCATCTCTACAAAAAAGTGTAAAATTAACCAGGTATGGTGGCGAGTGCCTGTGGTCCCAGCTACTCAAGAGGCTGAAGCGGGAGGATCGATGGAGCTCAGAAAGTTGAGGCTGCAGTGAGATGAGACTGTGCCACTGCTGGGCAATGCAGTGCGACCCTGTCTCAAAAAAAAAAAAAAATGGCAATTTAAGTTATATTTATGAAATAGTAAAGAATTTCTGGCTATAAAGTTTCTCCCCTAAAATCAGATTTTAAGGTTTAAACCCTTACATTCATAGTATGAACTACAAGGGAAAAAATTGCTAAGACCCATTACTCATGTCCTAGATATGCATCAAAACATATCCCATTGGTTCCACATCTTTATCTATCCTGTGGTTGGTCCGTACTTTATAGGCCTTTTTGCTCTGCCTTTCCAAGTAGCTGCAGTATAAAAGAAGTTCAAAAAAACCTAAATATTTTAGTCTCTTTCCTCCCCCATGCTCTTCACAAGATAGATGATGTCATATAGTTGCTGCAGTACCTGAAAAAATATACCTGTTCTCAAGTCAAATAATCAAGTATCTACTATGTTACTACTTAAGAACTGTAGTGTATTGGGGTAATAAGGATATAGATGTTGGTTAAAAGGTACAAATATTCAGTTTAAGATGAATAAGTTCTACAGATTTAACATACTGCATGGTAACTATAGTTAATAATAATGTATTACATACCTAAATTTGCTAAGGGAATAGATCTTAAGTATTCTCGCCACACATAAAAAAAAGATAACTGCATCAGATAATAGATCTGTTAATTAGTTCAATTGTGGAAATCATTACACAAGGTATACTTGGATCAAAACACCATGTTGTACACCTTAAATATATACAATTTATTTGCCAATCACCTCAATTTTAAAAAAAAAAAAAACTGTAGTGGCCATGGTCCATTATGGGGGAATAATGTTGACAACTACAGTATGGGGCAATGTTTCTCAAACTTTATTGGATATTAAAATTATTTGGAGGGCTTATTAAAACACAGACTGTAGGGCACCTCAGCCCCCAGAGGTTCTGATGCAGTAGATCTGTAATAGAGCCCAAAAATGTGCATTTCCTCAAATCCCAGGTGATGCTGATGCTGCTGGTCTATGCACCACACTTTGAGAGCCACTGGTATCAGGGACAGTTTCAGTGCTGGGAGGATAGGAGGGTGGAGGAAGAATACAAGAAAATACAAGGACTTGGGGCTGGGCATGGTGACTTCTGCCTTTAATGTCAGCACTTCGGGAGGCCAAGGCAGGGGAATGCCTTGAGCTCAGGAGTTCAGGAGCAGCTGGGGCAACATGGCAAAACCCTGTGGAAAGAAGAAAAAAAGAAACGGAAAGGGAAGGGAAAGGGGAGGGAGGGAGGAAGGAAGGAAGGAAGGAAGGAAGGAAGGAAGGAAGGAAAAGAGGGAGGGAGGGGAAGGAAAAAAGAAAAGAACAGAAAAAAGAAAGGAAGGAAGAATTGACTTAATCCCCAGTAAAGGTTAAGAGAAGTCTTCACAGAGAAAATAAACCTTGGATTTAAACATTTTATATGCCTTAAAATAATAGATCCAAAAAACAGCAGTGTTGGAATTTTAGAATTGTTCTACGGAAGACCAGTCCTTTACAGAACTTTTAGTAAGGTTTTTTCAGGGTAATTCTGCCCTTCTACCATCTTTTTTTTTTTCTTTCAATATAATCCATAGGTTCACACCTCCTACCATCTTTTCAACAGTCTTTTAAGAAGTTACCGAAGTGATGCTTATGAACTTTGGCTTACAATTTACATCTTAGGTGCCAGCACTAGAAAAAGTACAAGGAGATACTTGTTGCTGAGTCCTGGGGAAATAACTATATATGTAAAGGAAAAACATAAATACATTTCTCAGGTGTACTGGTAACTTATTACAGGCAATGTGGATTACAGAAATATGTAACATTTACGTGTTAGAACACAGAATGACTCCAGGACAAACAAAACATCACTACCAGTTTGTTCTTTTTTTTTCACTCATTCTGTATTTTGCTTTAGCTTTCTAGAACTGAATGTTGGCTCTTCCTGGCAAGTCCTCATTAGCAACTCTTTTTTAAACATAAATTTATTTTCATTGGCTCTCACTACCTCTCCCTGATACTTTTCCTGAACAATCGTAACCAACCCCATATTTTTACCCTCCCCTAAAGCAGTATTTCCTAATCTATCTCACCAAGAAGAATATCTATTATGTTACCCCATAGAGCCCCTCTTTTTTTTTTTTTTTTTTTTTTTTTTGAGACGGAGTCTTGCTTTGTCACCCAGGCTGGAGTGCAGTGGCACGATACCAGCTCACTGCAACCTCTGCCTCCCAGGTTCAAGTGATTCTCCTGTTTCAGCCTCCTGAGAAGCTGGGACTATAGACAGACACCGCCATACCCGGCTAATTTTTTTTTTTTTTTTTTTTTTGTATTTTTAGTAGAGATGGGGTTTCACCATGTTGACCAGACTGGTCTCAAACTCCCAACCTCAGGTGATCTGCCCGTCTTGGCCTCCTAAAGTGTTAGGATTACAGGTGTGAGCCACCACGCCCAGCTGAACCCTCATTTTGAAAGAATTTGCAACTGAATTTATTGAATAATTTTTCCATTTTAATTATACTCTCAACTGCCAAACAGAAATCATAATTAGATGAGAGAAAAATTAATTAATTAATTAATAATTAGATGAGAGAACCAGGACTTGATTAATAAAACCGAAGCCAGAAACAAAAAAATGTATTTTGGTCTTTGGATGGGCGAAAGTTTAAGTTTTATTAAGGTTGTCTGAAAACTGAAAGTTTCTAAAGAACTTCAAGGACTACTGGAATTCCTTCAATCCTAAAATCTGAGAAAACTATTTTCCTAACAAAGGATTTTTTCCAATAATTAAGAGAATAGATCTATTTACTCATTAGTTCAGATATTTTATTTTTACTATATTAATTATTTTGTTTTACATTTTTCTTCTTTGAGACAGAGTCTTACTCTGTCGCCCAGTCTGGAGTACAGTGCTGCACTCCACAATGAACTGCAAACTCAGCTCACTACAGTCTTGACCTCCTGGGCTCAAGGAATCCTCCCACCTCAGCTTCCCGAGTAGCTGTGACTATAGGCACCCACTACCAGGCCTAGCTAATTTTTGTATTTAGAGAGACAGAGTCTCATCATCTTGCCCAGGCTAGTCTCAAATTCCTGAGTTCAATCGATCCACCCACCTCAGCCTCCCAAAGTGCTGAGATTACAGGCATGTGCCATCGCACCCAGCGAACTATTATTAATTCTAAGAATATAATCTATAGGTGGTTGGGGGTGGTGGCTCACACCTGTAATCTCAGCAACTCTGGAGGCTGAGGTGGGAGAATCACTTGAGGCCAGCAGTTCGATACCAGCCTGGACAATATAGCGAGATCCCCACCCCCGATCTCTACAAAAAATGTATACACACACACACACACACACACCATTTAGAGGTAAATTCTGGTATATACACAGATAGAACCAGCACAGATCAGATTCAGTTTAGGGTATTAATTCCCAATCGCTCCTAGAATGACCCTTGTGTAAAATGCCTTGTCTCATTGGTTTTTGGTTTTTTTTTTCCTTTTCAAATATGATCAACCTGGCTGGAAAACCAGTCTAAAAGAAAGCTCAGCAGGGACCTCACAAAAGGCAGAAAATTTATGGGTTAGAAAGGAATTAACAAAGCACTTTAGAAAGAATAGATGTGTGGTGCATTTTTATTTCAAAATCACCATTGAAAAACAGGTTTGATTTTTGCTTGTCTGAAAGTTGGTGGGCTTACTCACAGGTGCTAAATGAAACAGCATTATCAGTTGAGGATCCCGTCATCCTGACAAGACATTACTACTGAATGCAGTGAAGCCTGACTTTGGATTCTGGTTTAGTACCTATTCCCTTATCCTCCCAAGCCCTTAGCTCTTTCTTCCTCAGAAATTTCAATCTGCAGGTATCTGAATAAAAAGTATTTATGAGTCACAGTAGCAGTGTCAACAATTTCACCAGATTACTGCAATGTAAAGCCTGAAAAAATATTTCATTTCAAATCACACTGGCCCCACCAATCTGCATTAATGATATTGTGATAAATTCAGAGGTTTAGGATTTCATGAAAATTGTTTTAAAATATTTCCTAACAATCTAAAACTGATTTGCCAAAACAACTTTTTCTAAAATGCTTAGTGCTAAGCTTGCAATGAAGCTTTCCTTCTTAGCAATTCTCTTTCACAAAGCTCTTTGTTTGCTCCTCCTTCGTATGAATCATCCAGGCCATCCGGTGAAAGAACGGCTTTTTAAATTTCAAAACAATGCCTAGGTCAGTTGTTCTCAGCCCTGGCTACACATTAAAATCATCTGGGTAGGTTTTTAAAAATAAATGTCTGGCCCTTTCACATTAATTGGTCTGGGATGGGAAGTTGGCATATGTCTTAAAAGCTCCCCAGATGATTCTAAGGTGCAGACAAGATTAAGAACCACTAGCCTACAA
This sequence comes from Theropithecus gelada, assembly GCF_003255815.1. Taxonomy (NCBI): domain Eukaryota; kingdom Metazoa; phylum Chordata; class Mammalia; order Primates; family Cercopithecidae; genus Theropithecus; species Theropithecus gelada. The sequence continues at coordinate 13,651,110 of NC_037679.1, read as the reverse complement.
GAATGGCTTGAGCCTGGCTTTTATCAACACTTGGTTCTTTTTAGTATCTTAATCTGAACTGATGGCTGTGGAGCAAACTATTCTAGTAGGAAAAAAAGGAGGTGGGAGGCAGAGGGAGTAAAAACAATAGACGCTCACAAATTAATCACATAAAACGAAAATGTCCCTTGCCTGGAGCAGTGGATCACACCTGTAATCCCAGCATTTTGGGAGTCCAAGGCAGGCAGATTACCTGAGGTCAGGAGTTTAAGACCAGCCTGGCCAACATGGTGAAACCCCCGTCTCTACTAAAAAAAA
>NC_037679.1:13614110-13650641 GCF_003255815.1 Theropithecus gelada | reverse complement strand
AAAAAAAAAAAAAAAAAAAAAAAAGCCGGGCGTGGTAGTGCCTGCCTGTAGTTCCAGCTTCTCAGGAGGCTGAGGCAAGAGAATCACTTGAACCCAGGAGGCAGAGGTTGCAGTGAGCTGAGATCACGCCACTGCACTCTAGCACGGGCAACAGAGCAAGACTCCATCTCAAAAAAAAAGAAGAAGAAGAAAAAGAAAATGCCCCACTGATCGTTTTTACTAAAGCTACATTCAGTTTTTGTCAGGATAGTCCTCTCAAGTCCTATTTGGGCTCTACACCACTAAAATGCTGTAGAAATCCCAGTATTTCAGCACCCAGACTAATCTCCCAGACTGCCTCCTACACCTTGAACAGCACAGAATGTTTTGTCACATCTTTTACTTCTTGGTTTTGAAAAATATTACCACCAGATCTACTTGTAGTGTCAATGCCTTCCTTTTTTTGTGTAACCTTCAAAGGCCCCAAGTCCCTTTTCTCTATAATGCCTTCCCAGGTCATTTCAGGCTCCATCAATTTTTTTCCTTACAGGAATTTACAGTCTCTACCACTTTTTTTGGGCATCTTTTGTGCTATTAAACCTTTCATCCACTTTGAGACTCGTTTTTCTAAGCACTTTGGGGACAAGAACTGCAGCTTACACTTTTTTCCCCCAGAACAAAGCCTCACATTATGTTTGGTTTTCCATTATCAAGTTGTAACCTTCCAGCCTTCTTGTCCTCTCCAACTCTTCATTGAGCTCTCTCCCCAACTCTAAAACTCGCTTTCATCAGACAGCAACAACCATCATCCTATCAAGCATTCTCAGATAGTGCCTTTTGAATTTTGGGATTTTATAACACATTCTAAACAAGAACAGCCAGACACAAAATTCCTGTCCTTAGTGATTGTTTTGTGGCTGTACTGCCTATCTCCTTTATAATTCCTCTTCTCTTCCCTCAAAATCTAAATTACCTTTCTATCTAGACAACTTCCACAAACAAGGCTTCTTTCTAGGCAGCTCCCCACCTCTAACCAGTTCTATCAGTCCCATTCCCTCAGGTGCCCATTTCTTTTTCTTTTTTTCTTTTTTTTTTTTTTGAGACGGAGTCTCAGTCTGTCGCCCAGGCTGGAGTGCAATGGTGCAATGGCGCGATCTTGGTTCACTGCAACCTCCGCCTCCCGGGTTCAAGCAATTCTCCTGCCTCAGCCTCCCGAGTAGCTGAGATTACGGGCGGCCGACACCACGCCCAGCTAATTTTTGTATTTTCAGTAGAGATGAGGTTTCACCATGTTGGCCAGGCTGGTCTTGAACTCCTAAGGTAATCCCAGGTGCCCATTTCTAAGTGCTCATCTGCCTTTTCTAAGATGGCCACCACAAAACCCAAGGAAAGAAATGCAAGCTCAACACCCTCTCAAGGCCACTGTTGTTCTGGGGGCTAGGGGAGGATACGCCCAAGGACGGGGTGCCCAAGGAGGAGATCCTCGTGGGAAAGGGTCATCTGGGAGCTGACCCTAGGGGCTCACAGGTGAGCTCTACAGCTGAGTCCCCGGCCCCACACTCGGCCAGCGCTGAGGCTGCCAATCACAGGAAGTGCTGGTCCCCCGCCCCACCGCCCAACGTTACGCGCCGGAAGTGACCGTTGCTGGGGAGTGCGTGGGAGGAAGGTGACTGTGAGGAAGGTGTGTGTCCACCGAGGTAAGGAAAGGCATCCCTGGGCGCCCCTAAGCAATTCCTCTTTTGCGTACAGGGATACCTTCACCTTCTAATATTCTCTTTTCGCTTTTCTGCCAGTAGTCTTCAGCCCTGTGGGCTCTCAGTGCAGCTATTTTGGCTACCAGCCGGTTTCGCTGCATCGCCCACTCGAGGGCCTTCCTGGCGCCTTTTCTACGTTCTTTTTAAGTTAACCACCTCCATCACTTTCTCTTATTTAGTCTCATTGATTAAATCTGTGATTTTGTTGTTGTTGTTGTTGTTTAAAGGAAGAAAAATGATTCTTTTACTAAGGCCCGGAATTCTGTTAAGCGTTTAACCAATAGCCACCGACTACATCCATCCCCTAAACTTGATTGCTTCCGTGTAGCTTGTCTATTTCTCCGTGATCTAGTAGTAGGGAAAAGGTAAAGAATCCCCTGTTAACAGTTTGATGCGGAAGATACTTAAAGGACACGGCTAAGTGATGGTACTGTGAATTCCAGTGCCCCAGTGTACTGCAATTCGTCCTTTTGTCCGAGAAGAATAGGTTGGCTTCCTACAAGCTGCTGAATCTGGTGCTCATAACTTAAAATCAAGAAACATATTGGTTCTTCCTTCCAAAACTCTTATTTTTAATGAAGAAGTATGAAGTAGCTATGTATAAGTGAAACATGTCCAAAAAGACGGTGGGGATTTCTTGATCCAAACATAAACATGGAAAATATTTTTAAGACAAATTCACTAATGATTGTCATTAACAAATGGGCTCTGCAGCAAAAAAAAACTAGAGTTCTAGCTGATTACTTGTATTTCCTATCATAGGTTCCAAAGCTGCTTATGTCATAGAATGGGGGTGGGGGGAGTTGTGAGGAGTGTAGAATTGTGTGAGGGGCCAAAGGAGAGCATGCTCTAGAGACAGACAATTTTCAGAAGTTTCCTATGGGGATGGTTTTATATACATTTAGGTTTTTCCCACAATAATAAATTTATTTAGTCTCGGTGCTCAATAGAAGAGATTTCTAATAGAAGAGGATTCAAACTATGAAACCATTTCTCTTTTAATCTTTCATATTCTTGTTACAGATTTGTTCTCTTGTGACTCTGTTATCCATAATATGGACAGTTCTTGAGTCCTAACATTCAGAGATTTTCCCTCAGTGCATAGAGGGAATGAGTATTAATTGGAGAACCTTAAAGTATTGCCACTTTAGCACTGAAGATTGGGACGAGAGGAGGTGAAACCTCACTAGAAAAAGGGGCAATGTCAGTGTGGCCCTTCCTGATCATGTTTAAGAAAAGTCATGAAAATGGTGAACTAGTGTTTCCAATCACATTGGAAGGGTTAAGTGTATACTGTCTATCAAAGACTGCCAGCATTTCCAGGTCCTAGAGAGGAACAAGACTGATAACCTGCCTATCTGTATTTTTAAGAACCCAAGAGGAAAGCTTTATAATAGGACACTATTTCTGTGTTTATGTATAAGGGGTTTTTTTTGTTTTTTTTTAAAGACAGGATCTCACTCCATTGTCCAGGCCAGAGTGCAATGGCACAAACCTCATAGCTCCTGGGCTCAAGCGATATTCCTGCCTTTGCCTCCTGAGTAGCTGGGACTGCAGGCACATGCCCCCATGCCTGGCTAAGTCTGTTTTTTTGTTTGTTTGTTTTTGGGGTGGGGGGATTGTTTTGTTTTTTGTAGAGACGTAGTCTTGCTTTGTTGCCAGGCTAGTCTCAAACTCCTGGCTTCAAGTGATCCTCCTGCCTCAGCCTCCCAAAGTGCTGGGATTACAGGTGTGAGCGACCACGCCCAGCCCTTATGCATAAGTTTAAATGACAATATTCTTGTGGTCTTGACTTGCCCCCTCTAATGTTAAATATTATATTAATATTTATATTATAACCAATATTATATTAATAGTGTCAAACCCTAATAGATGCTAAACAGTGACAGGCACTTAAGTAATAGCACTTAAGGTAGACATCTTGTCACCCAAATACAGCTTAAATTTGAACTATAGGAGTCATATTTGGTTTTTCTTAACTATTTGGTAGGCCCTAGAATTTATTCCAAGAATGTGAATTAGGCCATGATGTTAAAATGATTCCAAGAAGTGTGCTTTAAAGAGAAGAAAATATTGGGGGAAGTGGGGAGAGTAAGGGTTTCTTAAATTGAACTTGGGTAGTTTCAAATCCAGAAGTGACTCCACTTCTTAGGGTTACCTTTTGATACATTGATTCTGATTTCCTGAACCACACTTTTGTTTTTTCCAGCACTTGGATTCAGCTCCTTCATTTCCAACATGGAAGAAACTTACAGTATGTACTCCTTGTTGCTTTTAGAAAATAAGTTAAATCATTTACATATAGTTTTATATCTGACAAGACTTTTAGTGTGCTGGGAAAAAGTCAGACTTCTCAACTGCTGAGGAGGAAAAGTCTGTATAGTATTACCCAAATTTGAAATAAGGTACATGAAAATTAAGAAAAGAGGTATGAGAAGTCATAAAGCTTTGAAAAGGCCACAGTTAAGACACCTTTATTAAACTATTAAATGAGGCAGGACTTCACCTTCTTGTGTGTATAACACAGGGATAGTAACTTCTTTCTATTTTGAGGAGTAATATACTTATATAATAATGTTGATGTACATTCGTTTTTAGGATAAGAAATCTGGGAAGGATTCTATTTCTCAAGTGATCCAGGAACCTTAGATGGCCCAAGAAATCAAAGCGGAGTCAGCACCTGGAATCATACAGCGTAGAACCAAAAGGGACTTGAAAAATCATTTATTACAACAGAGAAAATAGAACCTAGATTAATTTGCCCAAGTTTACATAGTTAGGGACAGAGTCAGAACCAGAGTCTTCTATATTGTTTACACCTAGTACCCTACATGATACCACAGGCTCTGATATCTAGGTTCTGACTAAATTTGAGAAATATCTGAGTTTATGCCCGTGGATAAAACTTGTCAACAGTACCTACTTTTTCTTCCTACTTTGCTGTCTTGTTCAGAATCTCATTATAATTAAAAGTCCCAACTAAAGGATATTTCAGTCCCATTCTACCCTCTAGGAAGAGTCCGGTGGAGAGCTGTATCTCCAAAATACAGAAACTACATAGAAATAATCTTTATTAAATATCTAGAACACAGTGGTTCTCAAACTTTAACATGCAGCAGAATCACCTGGAAAGCTTGTTGAAACAGATTGCTGAGTCCCACCTGCAGAATTTCTAATTCAGAAGGTCTGGTATCTGAGAATTTGCATTTCTAACAAGTTACCAGGTGATGCTGATCTGAGGACCACACTTTTGAGAAAAGGGATCCCCTGCCCCTTAATTTTTCTCAAAGTTTTTTTTTTTGTTTTTTGTTTTGTTTTGTTTTGAGACAGAGTCTTGCTCTGCCACCCAGCCTAGAGTGCAGTGGCGCGATCTCGGCTCACTGCAACCTCCACCTCCTGGGTTCAAACAATTCTTCTGCCTCAGCCTCCTGAGTAGCTGGGGTTCCAGGTGCCTGCCATCATGCCCAGCTAATTTTTGTATTTTTAGTAGAGACGAGATTTCACCATGTTGGCCATGCTAGTCTCAAACTCCTGACCTCGTGATCTGCCTGCCTCGGCCTCCCAGAGTGCTGGGATTACAGGCGTGAGCCACCGCACCCAGCTTTCTTAAGGTGTTTTTATTTAAGATGTGAAATTCCTGAGCCAGGTGCGGTGGCTCATGTGTGTAATCCCAGCTACTCAGGCAGCTGAGGCAGGAGAATCACTTGAGCCTAGGAGTTAGAGGTTACAGAGAGCTATGATCACACCACTGCACCCCAGACTGGGTGACAGAGCAAGACCCTGTCTCTCTCTCTCTCTCTCTGTTTTTTTTTTTTTTTTTTTTTTTTTGAGAAGGAGTCTCACTCTGTCACCCAGGCTGGAGTGCAATGATGTGATCTCAGCTCGCTGCAACCTCTGCCTCCTGGATTCAAGCGATTCTCCTGCCTCAGCCTCCCAAATAGCTGGGACTACAGGTGCATGCCACAATGCCTGTCTAATTTTTATATTTTTAGTAAAGATGGAGTTTCGCCATGTTGGCCAGGCTGGTCTAGAATTCCTGGCCTCAAGTGATCCACCCACCTCAGCCTCCCAAAGTGCTGGGATTACAAGCATGAGCCACTACGTCCTGCCAACCCTGTCTCTTAAAAAGAAAAAAGAAGGCTGGGCATGGTGGCTCATGCCTGTAATCCCAGCACTTTGGGAGGCCAAGGCAGGTGGATCACAAGGTCAAGAGATCGAGACCATCCTTCCCAATATAGTGAAACCCCGTCTCTACTAAAAATACAAAAATTAGCTGGGCCTGGTGGCACGCACCTGTAGTCTCAGCTACTCGGAAGGCTGAGGCAGGAGAATTGCTTGAACCCAGGAGGTGGAGGTTGCAGTGAGCCAAGATCACGCCACTGCACTCCAGCCTGGCGACAGACTGAAACTCCGTCTCAAAAAAATTAAAAGAAAAAAGAATGTGAAGTCCCTGTGTGGTATATGTATATACTTATTCTTGGAAGCATACTACTCTCTATTAAGTTAGAAAACAATGTCTCCCCTTTCTGTCTCTTAGTTCTTCGTTACTTTTTTTCAGCCACATTTTTTTTTCTTAAATATCACCTGGGAGTTTGTTGGAAATGGACAATCTCAGGCCTCATCCCAGACCTGCTGAATCAGAATCAGCACTTTAACACAGTCCCTAAGTGATGTAACACCTGGAGAGTAAGTTAAAGTTTGAGAAACACTGCCTTAGACTATATTTTCCCAAATTGACCTGGACTTCCAGCTTAATCTTATAGATTCCTGAACATCTCTGTCTTCTCTCTTTGGACTGTACCTCTTAGCTGATGATACTTTTGTCAGGCATAGTTCCTTATTTCCATGAAGTTTCCTCCATTTCTCACCATGGATTCTGGTCCCTACCCAAATATGAGTAACAGCTGAGTCTGTGCTTTTAGAGGAAGCTTGTCAAATAGACCTACTTTGTTTACCAAAGTAAATTATATTCCCAAGAAGCCAGACAAAAATTTGTAGAGCAGTTTGATAGTATTTATTACAACTTTTAGGGCACAGACACTTCAATGCAATATTCTTAGGTGTATATCAAAGAGAAATACTCATACATTGGCTGGGCGCGATGGCTCGTGCCTGTAATCCCAGCACTTTGGGAGGCTGAGGTGGGCAGATCACAGGAGGCTAGGAGTTCAAGACCAGCCTGACCAACATGGCAAAACCCTGTCTCTACTAAAAACACAAAAAATTAGACAGGTGTGCCTGTAATCCCAGCTGCTTGGGGGTTGGAGGCACAAGAATGACTTGTACCCGGGAAGCAGAGGTTGCAGTGAGCCAAGAACACACCACTGCGCTGTCCAGCCTGGGCAACAGAGTGAGACCCTGTCTCAAAAAAAAAGAAATACTCATACATGCACAAAGAAGAATAAACCAGATTGTTAGTCACAGCATTGTATATAATAGTAAAAACTGGGCCAGGCGCGGTGGCTCACTTTGGGAGATTGTAATCCTAGCACTTTGGGAAGCTGAGGCAGGTGGATCACCTGAGGTCAGGAGTTCGAGACCCACCTGGCCAGTCTCTACTAAAAATACAAAAAAATTAGCCAGGCATGGTGACAGGCACCTGTAATCCCAGCTACTTGAGAGGCTGAGGCAGGAGAATCACTTGAACTCAGGAGGCGGAGGTTGCAGTGAGCCAAGATTGCGCCATTGCACCCCAGCCTGGGCAACAAGAATGAAACTCCGTCTCAAAAAAAAGTAAAATCTGGAAACAACCTAAATGTCCATTCATAAGAAAATCAGTTAAAAATGTGGTACATCCATATGCAGCAATGAAATATTTCTTTTTTTTTTTTTTTTTTTTTTTTGAGATGAAGTCTCATTCTGTCACCCAGGCTGGAGTGCAGTGGCCGGATCTCAGCTCACTGCAAGCTCCGCCTCCCGGGTTTACGCCATTCTCCTGCCTCAGCATCCCGAGTAGCTGGGACTACAGGCGCCCGCCACCTCGCCCGGCTAGTTTTTTGTATTTTTTAGTAGAGACGGGGTTTCACCGGTTTAGCCAGGATGGTCTCGATCTCCTGACCTCATGATCCGCCCGTCTCGGCCTCCCAAAGCGCTGGGATTACAGGCTTGAGACACCGCGCCCGGCCCCGAAATATTTCTTGTGTGTACTGACTTGGAAGGAACTCCAAGATACATTAAGTGAAAAGAAAAGCAAATTGCAAGATAGAAGATACAGGAAATGGCCGGGCGTGGTGGCTCATACTTGTATTCCCAGCACTTGGGGAGGCTGAGGCGGGCGGATCACCTGAGGTCAGGAGTTCAAGACCAACCTAACCAACATGATGAAACCCCATCTCTACTAAAAATACAAAAATTAGCTGGGCGTGGTGGCAAATGCCTATAATCCCAGCTACTCAAGAGGCTGAGGCAGGAGAACCGCATTAACCCAGGCAGTGGAGGTTGCAGAGGGCCAAGATCATGCCACTGCACTCCAGCCTGGGTGACTCTGTCTCAAAAAAAGAAAAAATACAGGAAATTCTGTCACATGCTATAACATGGATAAACCTTGAGGACCTTAGGCTAAGTGAAATAGGCTAGTCACAAAAAGAAAAAGACTATGATTTCACATATATGATGTATCTAGTCAAACTCACCAAAACAAAAAAGTAGAATGGTGGTTGCCAGGAGCTAGGGGGAGTGGGGAATGGAGAGCTGATATTTAATGGGTATAGAGTCTCAGTTTAGTAAAACGAAAAACTTTTGGAGACTAGTTGCACAACAATGGGAATATGTTAATACTTAACACTATTGAACTGTATACTTAAAAATCGTTAACATGGTAAATTTTATATGTGTTTTTAATCACAATTAAAGATTTTTGTCCCAGCTACTCCAGGGGCTGAGGCACAAGAATTGCTCAAACCCGGGAGGTGAAGGTTACAGTGAGCCAAGATCACACCACTTCACTCCAGCCTGGGCAATAGAACAAGACTCTGTCTCAAAACAAAAAACAAAAAAAAAACAGATTTTTAAATCAAAAAAAAATTTTTTTAATTTAGAAAGCCAGATTAAAGTTGACCTAAATTGCTGGAAACCAGGAAGTAAAGCATTACAATGAGAAGCTCTCATTATCAACTCTGACATATGCTACTATATGGGCAGTATAATATACATGAATCATAAGCTACCATCCAGTCTATCAGCTGCTGACATGGCCTAACATTTGCTAGTGATGGGAATGGATTAAATGAGGGGAAACTAACAAGAATTTCATCTGTAAATTCTCCCTGGTTGTCCTGATGCTTCAGAAATATGAAAACATTGGTGGTCAAGAAGAGCCTGGTTGGCATAATAAGCCTGCCTGTCCTTTAAGACTTTTCCTTCCTATTCATTCTGTCCTTCAAGTCACCTTTCTGGCTCATTTGCATCACGATCATGGTTAGCAATTTATTCCATGTTTACCACTCTTCCAGTGAAATTGTCTGCTTCAATTCCCCACTGGCTTCTGATTTTCATAGCAGTCTCCTGGTTTATAAGCTGCTTATCAAATATGAATTGTTTATCTTACTTCACTTTTATCATTGCCTTCAGGGGTGGCAAGAGCAATTTATTAGGTTGCCTCTTGTCTTTATAATATACCAGAATGTGCTTAACCATTTAATTTCCCTTCCTTAACCAGGCTTGTTAAAATTTGGGGCTCAGCCTGGGCATCTTATATAGCCTAAGGGTTGTTTTAAATAGCATTTTATAGTTTAGGGGCTTTCTTTCACGAGCAGTTCCATATGTCTGCAGTTGTCTTAACCTCAGGAGGTTCTGTTTTTGCACATTGTTCTATTTTTTTAGCTGGCTAATGTAGTAGTCACTAGATTAAAGAATTCCCTATTTTGTTCTCACCTGTGTTCCAAAATATGAAAAGTAAAAACTACCTGTCTGATAACAGTATTGGTTTCGTTTGAGAGGTAATTAGAGTAACTAAGATTGGGAATTACTTATAGGAGTAAGTTAAAGCAAACAGATGAAAAAGAAGTCTTCTATCCACTAATATTTTTCAAGCTTCCACAAAACATAACTGATACAGGGCAGTGCTTACCAACGTTTTTGTGTCAGGGGATACTAGTGATAGATGAAAATGCTAGTGAAGGGGACTAACTACCCCCAACTTGCCTGTGGAAATGGGGGGTGAGGGATGGCTTGAACTAGTAGTGGGCCCCCAAATCAGTGTATTACCACACCAGCAATCCATTTCAACTTCAGCATACTAGTCGGGAGGCTCTGGATAGAATAGCTAGAGAATAGGAATAACCCTGAATTAGCACTTTTAGAAAAGAAAAAGAGGATGACATTTTATTTAACTTTTTGTTCTGTAATAAGAGTAACCAGCAATGAAAGCACTATGTTCAATTCAATATGAAACTGAGACTTCATCCTGAGATTTCTGATTCTGCTGAACTTACTAAGATTCAGAAATATTTTAAATGTGTAGTCACCCTTTTTTTAATCCAAGTTTTCTTTAGACTATATTGTTCTATTATTACAGTCTCTTGAAAAAATCCAGTGTGCCTGGAATGCTGTAGTTTTACAAGAGCCTGTTATCGTTTTACCTACTGAAATACTTCTCTCTTTCAGCTGACTCCCTGGACCCTGAGAAGCTATTGCAATGCCCCTATGACAAAAACCATCAAATCAGGGCTTGCAGGTTTCCTTATCATCTTATCAAGTGCAGAAAGGTAGGGTCATAATTTGCCCTCTAACGCCCTCCTGAGTTCTTTTAAAAGGCCGTGTTTTATAAACATCAAATAATTTTATCATAAATGTTTTAATTGATTGCCAGAATTGTTTTGGGAATCTACCTCTCTTAAATACCAACATTTATAGAAAGGCATTTATTCATTCCTTAAGATAAATTTTTTCTTGTTTTGGTTTTCTTCCCATTAACTAGTGACAAAGAACCTTTTATAAATAGCATTTCTAGAGTCTTCTCACCCTTTGTAAAGCAGACTAATTTTTGCTAACAATGAGAAATCCTGCCCATCTGGTAAATGTGATGTATCCATCGGCCTAACAATGATTGAGTGCTATAATTCACTTTTTCTGATTATTTTGTTTAGAAATTTTAGAGCTTGAACAGCTAGAAGTTAGCCCAAGAAAAATTATTCCTAAAAATAACTGTATCTCCAAGTTTCAACAATAAACATCTTTAAAAAAATAATAAATAAGGATTTTCTTTCTGGCCACTCTTGTATAGACTTAGCTGATATAAACTATTTTCATGCTACATTAATTGAGACATTTTGACAATGTTGTTAGAATGCTGATACAGAAGCCAAAATTCTGCTAGAATTTATGCTTGGAAAGCAATTGAGGTATTTAATCCAAACTGCATACAATTCAGCTTTAACATCCTTTAAAAAGTGCTTGTAATCCTGGAAACATAATTTATCTTTGTTATTTCTCCAGCTCCTTTTAATCTCGAGAGCAAGTATCCCTTAACATTAAACCTGGAGAGTATGGATCAGCAGATACCACTACCACATTGTCCCTTCTAGGCTCTCAAACATTTCCCAAATGGAGCCAAGTGGTAAAAAAAAGACACTATCATAACTCCCCTCTTCTAATGTTCTTAATCTTTGGCCACAAAACCTTTGTATTGAATGCCTGATACCACTTATGAAAATGATGGAGATGCCTGCAAGTTTCTCACACCTATATATTTTTCCAGCCTTCTCCCTGCTTCATATTATTTTTTACTTTTTCAAGTTTCATTTATGACATATCTTTTATTTTCCTAATTAATTTCCTAATTGCTGGTATATTTGCCATAGGATATAGGTGATACTAAACCCTTTGTTTTGTTTTAAAATAAGGAACTTGGTCAGCAAAGTAGACTCTATCATTTGGATTTTTCCTTAGTGAAATAGCTGAAATAAAGGTCAAATTGTTCAGAGATTCATTTCAGGCATCATTACTTTAAGTAAGCGTCACTGTGTTAATCTGAAAAATCATTGGTTTGCCTCTTCTGCGGCTCCCTTCCAACAGCTATTTTCCAGCACTATTGTATTGCAATGGAAGGGACACTACTGCAATGCAGACTCAGAGTGTATTTTAGTGTTACTATTCATCCTGAATATCAGCTTTCAAAGACATCCAGAGAGCTCTCTCATTACGGGCTGTGCTGCCTGAATCATGTGACTGAGAAATAAACAGCGGGGAAAGATGTCATTCAAATACCCAATCCTAAATTCATTGTTTAGCTCTACATAAAGCACTTAAACCCCAATATCTGTGTTGTCAGTCTCTACAATCATAACAAAAAGACTTATGTTTCAATGATTTTGAAGTAATTGTCTATAAGAACAATAAATAATTCCCTCTTAGTTTTTTACTATGAGTTTGTTATAGTTAAGCCAGAAATTTACTGAGGAAATTTAGGAGAGGCATTTGTAGAATAAGGCTTAGCTACTCCCCGTTGACTTTAAGAGATTCAAAGAACTAACAGATCCCTTAATTTTGGTTCCATAGAATCATCCTGATGTTGCAAGCAAATTGGCTACTTGTCCCTTCAATGCTCGCCACCAGGTTCCTCGAGCTGAAATTAGTCATCATATCTCAAGCTGTGATGACAGAAGTTGTATTGAGCAAGATGTTGGTAAGACTCAGTATCTCAAATGTTTCAGTACTGGAGGGTAGCTCCTTCAGATTTGTATTATGCTACGTTGTCGGCTTGATTTTTGGCTTTCATTGTTTCAGAAGAACAATACTTTTCCACCTTTGAGATTTGTATCATGGCAGCAATAGGTTTTCAGATTGTACATGTCATACTGTTTTCTCTCCTGAACAGCCTAGTTCATTTTACTAATAATTCATCTAAAAATCTTTCATTGCCATAAATATGGTAAACATTTTTGTTTCTGCTTTTCTTTCTTCTGTCAGCAAAGAGATAAGATCCCTCTGTTTAGCTTTTATACTATCCATTTTTCAGAAATAAAGACCCAACAGGCTACCCTGCAACCTTTTAAGCTCCTAGCCCCTTTGAACACAATAACTTGGCAATATCCCCCTCTTATGTCCAATCTTTATTGTCTTGCAGTCAACCAAACCAGGAGCCTTAGACAAGAGACTCTGGCTGAGAGCACTTGGCAGTGCCCTCCTTGTGATGAAGACTGGGATAAAGGTGAGCTGCCTCTACATCTTTTTCTTCACAATGTCTAAATCTCAAGTCATTTGCTTAAGACAGAAGGAAGATTTTCCTTTTTTATGAACATACCATGTTGTTCAGAATGCCTTATTATTTTTATTGGGCCCCAAAACGAGCACATTTGTATCGCTGTGCAGACACGTGGAACAGCCGATCGCTCTTGATTGGAAAAAGCACTTCTTTACATCTGTTTTTTTCCATAAATTGTGTTGTACCATCTGTGTTTGATTGTTACTAGGCATGTTTATTATTATTTATGTTGCTTGTGTTTATATCCTTCAATTAAATTCTTGCTACTGTGTCACTTAGGCAGGGTACTTGATCAATTTTTACTTGCTTCTGCAAAACATAGGTGTATTATTTCCCATCTTATAAATTCAACCAACATGAACTGCTGGTGTCTTATCTAGTAGCACCACAAACTATGTCTTGCTTCCTTTGACAGATTTGTGGGAACAGACCAGCACCCCATTTGTCTGGGGCACAACTCACTACTCTGACAATAACAGGTAAATGAAATGGTCTCAACCCAGCATGGCCTCCCAAAATCAGCGTGTTCTGTTACCGAGAGAAGCCACCAGAACATCAATTGATCACTTTCTTTAACGATGTTCCTTGATGGTAGTTTAGATATTGTTTTGTCGTTTTTCATATTTATTCCTTGATTCATAAAAAGGTCATGTGCTTTGTGCCAATCATTAGGGATACAAAAATACATTATCGTTTAGCAAGGGTAACAGTGGCCCCAGGCTTTCATGTGTCTTAGTTATGTTTTTTGCTAGGTTTACATTATTTTAATGCTTTGAAAAAATTCTCCCACTATACCGCTTGGATCATTTTTACTTTAGGTAACTAGTGTATAAGGAAAAAGTAGTCTTAAAAATTCTTTATTTGAGATTGGAAAATCCAGAGTACCTATTAGGCAAGAATATGCATCTCTTCTTCCCACTGATTTTGTATCTAATTTATTTTTTTAGAGACAGGGACTCTGTTGACCAGGCTGGAGTGTAATGGCATGATCATGGCTCACTGCAGGCTCTACCTCCTGGGCTCAAGCAATCCCCCTGGGCCTCTCAAATAGCAAGGACTACAGGGACCCACCACCACACCTAGCTAATTCTTTATTTCTAGCAGAGACAAGGTCTCACTATGTTGCCCAGGCTGGTCTCAAACTCCTGGCCTCAAGTGATCCTCCCCACTCTGCCTCCCAAAGTGTTGGGATTACAAGCCTGAGCCATCATGCCCAGCTCTAACTGAAAACTAGAAGATTTCTGGCCAGGCACAGAGTAGCTCATGACTGGAGGCCAAGGTGGGAGGATCACTGAGGCCAGGAGTTCAAGATCAACATGAGCAACACAGTGAGATCCTGTCTCTACAAAAAATTTTTTAAAAACAAAATAAGCTGGGCATGGTGGTGGATGTCTGTAGTCTCACCTACTTGGGAGGCTGAGACCAGAGGATCACTTAAGCCCAGGAGATCGAGGCTGCAGTGAGCCATGATCATGCCACTGCACTCCAGCCTGGGTGACAGAAAGAGTCTTTGTCCTAAATAAAATAAAAATGAATGAAACTATTTCTCATTAACACCAGTACTCAAACCTTGGAAGATCAAGTTTCAAACCCAAATGAGAATACTTCTGGTTTAGGAAATGAAGGAATAAGATGCTATACGTCACTTTTTTCCCCAAACAGAATGCTTACCAAATTTTTACTTTTTAACTACTGAGATCAGCAAATAATTTTAAGTGTATACTATCATGTGCATTAAGATAGAAAAACTTAAAATGAATTCCATTGGCTACAACTTTTAATTTTACCTCAGTCGAAGATTTGCTGCTTTTGGTTTGGTTGCCTTAGCACTTTGTTTTATCTCTTATGTTTATTGAGTGAGTTGATGAGCCTGTCATACAGCTGAACAGTAGATGGCATTGCTGTTTATCTCAATTTCTAGAAAATGAAAATGGTTAGACCCATCTTAATGCCTGTACAGAACAGGGAGCTTTCCAGAGAAGTAAGTGGTAATCATTCTAATTGCCGGAATGTTTTGATGGAAATGTGTTTACATTTCAGATGAATGTAGGTGGTTGTTTTTCCCCAAATTACAAAAAACACATTTTGATTATCTTACGTGTGCCTGCTTGAATGATACTGATCTGCCGACATAGCCAAATTCATCTTTTTGCAGCCCTGCAAGCAACATAGTTACGGAACATAAGAATAACCTGGCTTCAGGCATGCGAGTTCCCAAATCTCTGCCGTATGTTTTGCCATGGAAAAACAGTAAGTGAAACAGAGGCAAAATAGTTTTACTCTTTTCATTGTGCTAAATACAGTTGATCTTGATTATTCAGATGTGTTCAGTCTGAACACCTTGCAAGGTCTTCCATGACCCTTAAAGTGAGTGCCTCCTTAAATTTTATGCCCTAAGCACCTTACTCAGTTCACCCTACTGACCCTGGTTAGGAGCAAGAAATTATGAACAGGAAAGTGTAAGATCACAGAAGCCAAAAGAATATTTTCAAAATGGGGTGACCACTGACATCAAATACCATGAGAAAATTTGGGAACCAATAAAAAGGTTGATGATTTGGGCTAAGAGGAAGTTATCCCTGATTTTTTTCAAGGCATAATATCAGTAGAGAATTGGGATCAGAAATTGGATTGTGAGGGCCTAAATGGGTATGAGTAGAGAGAAAATGAAAGTCATAAGTCATAAGAACCAGCATAAAGAATGGTATTCAGATGTCCTCCCCAGACTTCAGAGGTCATGCTGGGTAAACAAGTACTAAATTTGTATCACATTACCCTCATAATGAAATTTCCACATAGGGAACACCCAAGATACTGTCATTTTTACTTAATACAAACTTTCTTTTCCAATTTGCCCCTAGATTCAGATTCTCTTGATTTCAGTCTGTGCTACTGTTTGAGCTAATTTTTAGGTGGCTAGAGGATTCACGTTAAAACATTTTTCCCTGGATACTTGCATTTCCCAAAACATGAAGTCACCAAATTATATGTCAAAAGGCTTGATAGGTAAAGGTCTATTTTCTCTTCCCATGCCCTTGAATGAAATCTGATTACTAATATTAAATTCTTCTACTTTTATATTATAATTCAGTATACCCAGGAATAAGTCATTTGTATTTAGTAAGAATAGGGGATGGAGTGAATTTCAATTGGCATGGTGTATTTATTTTGAAATATTTCTACTTGTAGATGGAAATGCACAGTAACTGAATACCTATCTCATCAAGTAAGTGTTTCAGTTTTATTTCACTATCTCTTCAGATGGTAGCAAGATTTAACTGGACATAAAGCAATTTGGGTCCAATTTTCTTTCAGATTATGGTATCAAATTAAAGCTTTGTGTGTGCATGTGTTTTTTAAGTATATAGCCTCTGTTATGGCTTTACACTCTAATGAATAGGCATTTACTGGTTAAATTAGAATTCTGTTCACATGCCAAGTTGTTTTCTCTAACATTAGTACACATTGCCTTTTTTTTGTTTTAGTCAAAGTTGCATTCTAGATCTATCATGCCTCTTTTAATGGACTGAGATTAATCAGACAGCTGTGCTTCACTGCTCTGCAATTCATTCCCTGTGCAGTACAGTTTAATACTCATCAAAAAATTCATACTCTTTTTAATGAGCACTTAAAAGTTTTGGGTTTCTGGCCGGGCACGGTGGCTCATGCCTGTAATCCTAGCACTTTGGGAGACTGAGGCGTGCAGACCAGTTGAGGTCAGGAGTTGGAGACCAGCCTGGCCAACATGGTGAAACCCTGTCTCTACTAAAAATACAAAAATCAGCCGGGCATGGTGGTGCACGCCTATAATCCCAGCTACTCGGGAGGCTGAGGCAGGAGAATCGCTTGAACTGGGAGGCAGAGGTTGCAGTGAGCCAAGATCACATCATTGCACTCCAGTCTGGGCCACAGGGTAAGACTATGTCTCAAAAATAAAATAAAATTTAAAAAATAAAAGTTTTAGGTTTCTAAGAGTCTTACACTGTCGATCTTATCTGAGTATTTGATTTAGCAGAACCTCACAAAATCTATGTGAAGAGACCAAAATCTCTCTCACTTTTCACAGATGAAGCCTTTCCTTTAGGTTACCCTAAGTGCCTGCGGCAGAGCCAAATTTGATCCTTCAAATGTCGTCTTGGCTGAGGTTGCCCACATACATCGCTTCTGGCAAAGGAAATGTTATAAAGCCTGAAATGGGATTATATCCCAACTGTTTTGGAGTTAGTAGGCCCTCAGTGAATATTTATTGAATTAATGAATAATTGGCCTCTTGCATTCCAGTCTGTTCACGCTCTCTGAACAGTGAAGCAGATAAATCTGTGAGTTAGTTTCATTTTGTAGTAAAACTGATGTTTCTTCTGGTAAGAAGCAGAAAAGAGATGCTAAAAGTTAACATCCCTTAGCTATAGACAATAATACTTATCAGTTGCTTCTAGGTACCAGCCATTTTTCCTAGTAGATTCTGACGTCAAATTGTTAAATACGTTTGAAAGCCAGAAAATGGGATTTGGTCCCAGAAGGACGAGAGATACAACAGCACTGGGGTACATCAGGAAAGCATACATTGAGTATGGTGGTATACACCTGTCATCCCAGCTACTTGAGAGACTGAGACAGGAGGATCACTTGAGCCCAGGAGATCAAGGATATACTGTACCATGACTATGCCTGTGAATTGCCACTGTACTCTAGCCTCAGCAACACAGTGAGACCTTGTCTCTTAAAAAACAAAAGTGGGGAGGGCTGGGCACAGTGGCTCACACCTGTAATCCCAACACTTTGGGAGACAAGGCAGGAGGATGGCTGGAGCCCAGGAGTTTAAGACCAGCCTAGGCAACATTGCGAGACCCTGACTCTTTTTTTTTTTTTTTTTTTACTGGTAACAGAATTTATTCAAATGTGCCTTAATATAGGCGCTGGGGCTTGCCCATGGTGCTCTTGATATATAAGGCCCGGACATTCTGCCAGTTTTTCTTGAGCAATGACACCAAGAAGTTGACAGCCAGGTGAATGTTATACACAAGCTCATTGTCTGTCATCTTCACGTGACCAACAGCTACAGCCAGACATAACACCTTCTTCATTTGGAACTTGATTGTGGACTTCACCTCATCCACTTTGGCCACCATGTTTTCGTTGTGTGTGAGCAGGGAAGGGAACTTTCCTGCCTTATTTAGGCCTGGGCCGAGGATTCGTGGAATCTGCTTGATCAGAGACTCTGAGGCCAAAAACGCATCATACTTCTTGGCTAGTTTCTTGACCAGTTTTTTATTCTTGTTGAGTTTTTTCAGCGCCTCGATGTCCATGTGGGGGATATCCACGGCCTTGGCCTTGTCACAGTGCTGCTGGTCCCCCAGGACACACACAGAGAACTTGGGGCGGGGAGTGGACTTAAGCCTGACGGTGCCCGAGAAGCGCTTGTCCTTCTGGGGGTCATAGTTCTTCAAGCTGATCTGCAACTCCACCGTCTCCAGGAACTTGCGGCGCTTGCGCTGGTTCCCGTGCAGGACTTCCCGCACCGCCTCGTACAGAGTGTGGCGAGAGACTTCGCTGCTCTTGGCTTCTCACGCCGCGCTCGCGAGACCCTGACTCTTAAAAAAAAAAAAGGGGGGATTGGAAGAGAAGCATACATTGAACAGACCTGGATAAATGGTGAATTTTGAGTTCCTCTCTGATATGCTATACAAGGTGTCTGCAATCAAACAATATGAATAGCTGTCTAGTAAAAATGGCTACTGTAAGATGAAAATCTAGGAGAAAGTTCTGTGTCTATAACTTAAGACCAGACCCTTCTCTCCTTTGGGACTTAACTCTTTGCGGTTAAACTCCTTACATACTAAAAATTTATTTTTCTGTGTAACTTCTGAGGAATCAGAAAAATAATTAGGTTAGATAAGAATCCTTAAGCAGCCACAGACCTTATCCTCTTAATAAAAATGAAGTTTGGGTTTTTTGTTTGTTTGTTTTTTGTTTTTGAGATGGAATCTCGCTCCCATCACACAGGCTGGAGTGCAGTGGCACAATCTTGGCTCACTGCAACCTCCACCTCCTGGGTTTAAGCAATTCTCCTTCCTCAGCCTCCCAAATAGCTGGGATTACAGGCATGCACCACCATGCCCGGTTAATTTTTGTATTTTTAGTAGAGATAGTGTTACACCATGTTGGCCAGGCCGGTCTCAAACTCCTGACCTCAGGTGATCCACGCACCTTGGCCTCCAAATAGCTAGGATTACAGGCAGGGGCCACCGCACCTGGCCATTAAGTATTGTTTTCAATGCCTGTTGTTGCAGAATTCTGTGGTTTATTTGGAAGGATACAAAAGAAATAAAAGATATGACTGTGCCCTTAAGGAACTTAAGTGTGGGTGAAATGTTTTTGAATGTACACACATGACAGGGGTTTGTTCACTTAGCACTTAATGTGTTTTATCCTATTTATGTTTTTATCAACAACTCCACTTTTTACTAGACAAGTACCTCAGAAGCAAGTAGGATCATACTAATTCTTGTCCCCTGATGTACACTGTAAAAGCTCAAAAACTATTTTTGAACTAATGAGTAAATACAGTATGTGAGAAAAAGATCAAGATAAGTTAATTGGAGTTAATCCAGAATTATCTGAATCAATTTCCTGATATTCTCCTCACTTGTAAAACTCTTGACACAGGAGTGTACATTGATTTCTGTATAGAATGTTTTTAATTCAATTAACAAGTTTCTCTGTGCTCAGTGGTACTAAAGAGTTAAGGGTCAGGAGGTACTTGGCGTTCTGCCATTAACAACAGCAGATTCCTCCGTTGGAACAAGATAATTTAATTGGGTTGTAGTTGTGTGGCCCATTGTCAGATGTAGTTGGTGCTTTTTTCATTGAAAAAACTAAGAACTTTTATTCTCCATTTACTTGCAGATGCCAGACCCTAAAAGACTCTTGCTTCTTCTTGCTACCAGTGGGTTCTTCATTTTCCTCCTAATCTAATTATAGAATGATAAACTCTCTGTGACTTTCCAAACTGACAAGCACATCTTTTTCCTCCCCCCACCCCACTTGAATCCTTGTTTGATGCAAGTACCCTCATACTCAGAAGCTTCTAAATAAACCTTTGATACAGATTGCTTAATAGTTTGGTCAAGTACCTGCAGCCCCAAGATCGGAGATCACATCTAATTCCACATTAATGAACCATAGTGATTAAAAGTTTTCTTAAATGAACTAACTGAAATAGACAGGAAACTTGGGTTAGAAAAAGAAACTGTATATTTGTGTTCTCTGATACACATGGACCAAATTCCTTTTAGTGTTTATAGCAATGGACTTTTTCTGATCAGTTCATCTGTTTATCCATTCTCTGAGATATTGATAACATTTATATAGCAAAATACTCCATTCTTATTTATAGTCTTTAGGACATCTTACCACCTATTTCCAACCTAGGGTAGTTTTATTTATCTCCCCATATTCCAGCTAGAAATTGTACTAGCAGTCAATCTAAGTGTGGATTATGTAGGAATTAAGATTGGAATGGAGGGGAGGAAGTGTACCTGTGGAGAAGAGATGGGCTTTCCACCTGTGTGTGAAATTTGATTAAACTTCAGAGTTTAAATGTGTAAAGGCCCTGCTGACTGCCCTGGGATATGTGTGTAATAACTTAGATTTCTGAAATACCCAAAGCTCTGGCTATCCTAGCATCCTGTGGATCCTTACAAGGAGACTTTATAATCTCCCCAGACCAGTTTTTTGTTTATTTGGATTATTTTGGGGTTTTGTTTTTTGTTTTTGAGATGGAGTTTCACTCTTGTTCCTCAGGCTGGAGTGTGGTGGCGCGATCTTGGCCCATTGCAACCTCTGCCTCCCAGGTTCAAGCGGTTCTCCTGCCTCAGCCTCGTGAGCAGCTGGGATTACAGACATGCGCCACCACGCCCGACTAATTTTGTATTTTTAGTAGCGGCAGGGTTTCTCCATGTTAGTCAGGCTGGTCTCGAACTCCCGACCTCAGGTGATCTGCCCGCCTTGGCCTCCCAAAGTGCTGGGATTACAGGCGTGAGCCACTGCGCCCGGCTTGTTTGGTTTTTATCAGGTTGGGTTTGGTTTTAAAAGTGTCTAGCATGGTGGGGAGGCATTTGGGATCTGGTATAGATAGGGACTTGGATGAAGAATACTGACAAACATTTCCAAAAAAGCTCTCTCTAGCATGGTTTGAAAATGACAGATAAGAAGGGGGAGTGGACTCCTGTGGAATACCTCCTTCCAGGAGTTTTCCACAGAACAGGATTCTCCCCCTAATGAAGCAGAGCTGTTTATTTAGTTTCAATCTTTAAAAACAGGTTCAAGATAAGACCCAGCACAATAGTATTTCTACTTCCAGCTATGTGATCTTAATAAGTAGGCTGTTTCTCCTGGAAAAGGTAGTATATTGAGGAAAAAATACACCTATATGTCCCCTAATTCCAGTCATTTATGTTTGTATATCAGTACCTCACAACAACGTTATTTTAAAGAAGTCATATTACTGAAAAATACAAAACACTTTTTGATTTTATTTATTTTGGTGATGACAAAACAAAACTGTCTATACTACACTTAGAACCTAGAACTCCTACCTAGTTTAGGAAAAACAAGTAATGTGAGTTTCATTGCAAAGAGCTACTCGGATACAACTCAATTAAATAGAAATTAATTTATTCATTAGCCACAGTGGCTTATGCCTGTAATCCCAGCACTTTGGGAGGCCAAGATGGGCAGATCACTTGAGGCCAGGAGTTTGAGACCAGCTTGGCAACCTAACGAAACCTGATCTCTACTAAAAATGACAAAAAGCCAGCCATGAGGATGTGTGCCTGTGGTCCCAGCTACTCAGGAGGCTGAGGCATGAGCATTGCTTGAACCCAGGAGCTGGAGGTTGCAGTGAGCCAAGATCGCACCGCTGCACTTCAGCTTGGGCAACAGAGTGAGACTCTGTCTCAAAAAAGGAAAAAAAAGAAAATAGTTACTTTGTGCTTCTTAAATATTTAAAGGGTCAAGGTAAGCTAGCATCTGTCATTCATGAAAAACATTTTGTTATTTTAGGAGGACATCTCTTTGCTCATGACTACTAGGACATAATCACAAAACATCTGATCTTTTGGAGTGTGAGTAGCACTCACTACAGGAGAATGCCTGCCTGTGTTAATTTTGTTTGTTAGCTCACCAAATAGTCCTGTTTCTTTTTTTTTTTTTTTTTTCTTTTTCTTTTTGAGATGTAGTCTTGCTCTGTCTCCAGGCTAGAGTGCAGTGGCGCAGTCTCGGCTCACTGCAACCTCCAACTCCCTGGTTCAAGCGATTCTCCTGCCTCAGCCTCCTGAGTAGCTGGGATTACAGGCACACGCCACCACGCCCAGCTAATTGTTATATTTTTAGTAGAAACAGGGTTTCACCATGTTGGCCAGGATGGTCTCGATCTCCCGACCTCATGATCCACCCACCTTGGCCTCCCAAAGTGCTGGGATTACAGGCTTGAGCCACCGTGCCCGGCCAGTTCTCTTTCTTTAGTAAACTAATGATTAAAGCCACCAAATTGGTCACAAGCTTTTAAGGCCTAGGATTCACTAGTCTGGATTTAGTTGGCTGGAAATTTTTGGAGATTCCCAAAAACTAGTAAAAAGGAATGGTTCTTAGGCCAGATGCAGTGGCACACACCTGTAATCCTAGCACTTTGGGAGGCCAAGGCGCCAGTGGATCACTTGAGGTCAGGAGTTCGAGACCAGCCTGGCCAACATGGCAAAACCCTGTGTCTACTAAAAATACAAAAAAATTAGCCAAATGTGGTGGCGGGTGCCTGTAATCCCAGCTACTTGGGAGGCTGAAGAAGGAGAATCACTTGAACCCAGGAGGCAGAGATTGCAATGAGCCTAGATGGCGCCACTGCACTCCAGCCTGGGCAACAGAGCAAGACTCCTGTCTTTAAAAAAAAAAAAAGAAGAAGAAGAAGAAGAAAAAAGGAAATGGTTCTTGGGAGGGAAAGAGGGAAAGCTTGCTTATCTTTGGGACCTTCTTTTTCAGAGGATACCCTTCTTTGGGATGTGAACAATGGAAGGCAAACAGTTGAATATTCTGCCTCAGTTTCAGCTAAAGTCAAGTGTTATGGTTAAAGGTTAAATGCAGAGGCATTTCAGAAGCTTAGCCAGAGATCTAAGCTTTGAGTCCTGCATTTTAGTCTCCTCCAGGGTTTCCATACTCTACCCAAGGAGAGGATTTGCTTTTTGGAAGATTGCCTTTCTCCGTAGGGGTTCTACAAGTGCCATTGTGATTTGCAAATGCTCTCACCAGGAAAAAACAAATGTAGGTGATAAGTGATGCTTAACTCTCCTGGTAGTTGTACCTGAGCTAAATAAGGAGAGTATTTGAACTTAATTTCAAAGAATGCCCTTTCATTGGTGAGGCAGTAGCTGCTTATGTTTGTCTCTCAGACAAAATGTACAGTATATACTATACTGGCATTCTTGTATTCCTTTAGTTGTACTTTTCACAATTCATATTAAACTCCAAAATAGGCAAAAACTGAGAAGATAACATTATACTTATTTTTACCATTTTTAAAGAGGCAGGTTGTAAAAAAACAATTTATATACTGTATTTTAAATGATTGGATTGGCCTTAGAAAGAAGAGACATCTAAGAAAATACGCATTTTCATGTGACAGTTCAGTGGGTAGAATAAGGAAAAACTACCTAAATTTCATGCAAAAATACTATAACAACTGCTCATTCTTTTGACCACTGTCTTCCTGATACTGTTAAGGTTCAGGACATATTTACATCCTACTCTACAGTGTTGGCCTCTTCAGAGATCACTGAAAACACACTAACCTGTTACCTCATACTACCCCTCAGCTGACTTTCCATTCCAGTCACACTAAGGTCTGATAAATGCAAACCTGGGTATGAACAGGGCATTTGCCTTTACACAGCAATTCACTGCCTGATCCAACTCATTTAACTCATAAACTTGTTAACAGTTCAGACAAAAATGAAATATAAGATTGTTTGTAGCTAGGAAGAACAGCATCCTAAACAGTAACCCAAAGAACAGCTATTTGGTCAACAGATTTGCATTTGTATTTACCTTAAAGACTGTTTTATATGAAACTAAAATAGTGTAAGAGACTTTGAGGAAACCTGTAAAAGACAAGTTTAGTTGTTTTATATATGTAAGGAGGAAATCAGGTTTATTGAAAACCACTGCTTATGAACCCAACCATGCCTCTTAATTTTTATTAAAATACTTGTCTCTGAAATAAAGTTTTTTCAAGTTTGTCTGTTTCAGTTCTGTTGCCTCAGACCAGCATCCTGAATCTCCTTGACCCCCGCTATTCTACTGTCTCTGCTTCACCAATTCCCAAGTTAAGTGAAGCCCACCACATTTTACTCTATTCCTTCTAGGTTACCAAATATGGTTACAGAAAATCATGTGTTTTCACTGGACAGGGTCCGGGGCTTAGATTTAGCTCCTTCTGTTGGTTTTCTCTAGAGTAGATCTTTATAGTAGAGATGCAAGTTGAAAGGAATTGAAAGTCTTCTTGAAATTAGAAGCTCCGTTGAGATATCCTTTTGTTGAACTGCAGATTTCGACAAAGGAGTCTGTTTTAGCTTTATAAAACCCTGCAAAAATAAGCATTCACATGGTTCCCACCAGGTATGTAAATTTGATATCCACCTATTGTATCCCATATAGAGCTGAAAGGGGCTGGGCGTGGTGGCTCATGCCTGTAATCCCAGCACTTTGGGAGGCTGAGGCGGGTGGATCACTTGAGGTCAGGAGTTCCAGACCAGCCTGGCCAACATGGCGAAACCCTGTCTCTACTAAAAATACAAAAATTAGCCATGGTGGTACACGCCTATGATCCCAGCTACTCGGGAGGCTGAGGCAGGAAAATTGCTGGAACCCAGGAGATGAAGATCACAGTGAGCTGAGATCGCACCACTGCACTCCAGCCTGGGCAACAGGGCAAGACTCTGTCTCAAAAAAAAAAAAAAGGCCGGGCACGGTGGCTCACACCTGTAATCCCAGCACTTTGGGAGACCGCAGCAGGCGGATCACGAGGTCAGGAGATCGAGACCATCCTGGCTAACATGGTGAAATCCCATCTCCACTAAAAATACAAAAAATTAGCAGGGCGTGGTGGCAGGCGCCTGTAGTCCTAGCTACTCGTAGTCCCAGCTACTCGGGAGGCTGAGGCAGGAGAATGGCATGAACCCGGGAGGTGGAGCTTGCCGTGAGTCACTGCACCCCAGCCTGGGAGACAGAGCCAGACTCTGTCTCAAAAAAAAAAAAAAAAAAAACTGAAAGGGAGCTTTGAGAGTACCTGATCCAAAGCTTCATCTTACATATGAAGAAACAGGCCCTATACAAGTGTGAAACACGACAGTTTTTTAACAGAGAACAATAAACACAAAGTTCAAGATAGTGGTAATCCCTAGGGAAGAGGCCAGGATGAGGGGAGCAGGAAGAAACACAGGGTAAGTTGGATGGTGAGTTTCTTGGTGTTTATTATGCTTCACAAGTGTGTATTAAATACTATATAATTTTTAAACACTTAATAATTGTTAAAAGAGTTGCAAAGTTCTTACTGTAGGCAAGTTACTGTTCTTACTTAGCATTTTATGTATTTTAGCCCAGGAGGGGAAAAAAAAAACAGGCCCTGAAAATCTGATCCTTGCTGAGGATGCACAGCTTGTTAGTAGTGACCTGTGACCATAACCTGGGACTTCTGATTTCTAATTTACTGCTTTTGTACCATTCTTCCCTAAATGTCGATTCTACACTCAACCTCTCATTCTCTCAGGCTATGACTTTCCTCTTGAACTCATTTCCATGTCTGCCAGTTTAGACTGCATGATCCGTTACTTCAGTAGCCTAAACCAGCATCCTTAACCCCTGCTGCCTCTGCTTTACCAATTCCCAAGTGAGTGAAGCCCACAATCTTTTACTCTATTCCTTCTAGGTTATCAAGCGTAGTTACAGAAAATCATGTAACTGTGCCATGTAACTCCACTGCAGATACAGATTTCTAAACTCAGGCACTCATTCCTGTTTGACTTTCAGATTTACCTGGTGACTGTGGCAGCCCTTTTACTATTCTGAACTTAGTAGTCCCTACTTCCATCCTCCACTATCAGCAGATGACATTGACTTTGCCTCCAACTTTTTTGAACTCCTGGGCTCAAGCCATCCTCTCAGGTAGCTAGAGCTACAGGTGTGTGCCACCACACTCAGCTAATTTAAAAAAAAAAAATTTCTAGAGATGTGGTCTTACTATATTGCCCAGGCTGGTCTCAAACTCCTGGCCTCAAATGATCCTCAACGTTAACCTCCCAAAGCACTGGGATTACAGGCATGAGCCACCACACCTGGTCTTGACTTCCTTGAGAAGGTACTGGTCATTAAACTTAACTTACTCTTTAACTCTTACAGCACTTCTTTTTCCTTTATCTCATAAGTATACTTCTGACTGGGCATGGTTGCTCACGCCTGTAATCCTAGCACTTTGGGAGGCCAAGGCAGGCGGATCACTTGAGGTCAGGAGTTCGAGACCAGCCTGGCCAACATGGTGAGACCCCATCTCTTCTAAAAATACAAAAAATTAGCCAGGTATGGTGGTGTACGCCTGTAATCCCAGCTATTCGGGAGGCTGAGGCAGGAGAATTGCTTGAACCCAGGAGGCCGAGGTTGCAGTGAGCCGAGATGGTGCCACTGCACTCCAGCCTGGGCAACAAAGCAAGGTTCTGTCTCAAAAAAAAGTATACTTCCTCTACAAGGCTAACTTTATCTGCGTACCTTGTACTATATCACATTGTATTATCTATTGCTACATAACAAATTTCCCCAAAACATAGTGTATTAAAACAATAATAAACATTACTCTCATAATGTCTTTGGATAAGGAATTTGGGAGTTACTTAGCTGAGTAATCCTGGTTTGGGGTCTTTCATGTAGATGCAGTCAAGAGTCAGCCAGGACTGGGCACAGTGGCTCACTCCTGTAATCGCACATCCCAGCACTTTGGGAGGCCAAGGCGGGCAGATCACTTGAGGTCAGGAGTTTGAGAGTAGCCTAGCCAAATGGTGAGACCCCGTTTCTCCTAAAAATATAAAAACTGGCCAGGCATAGTGGCATGCACCTGTAATCCCAGCCACTTGGGAGGCTGAGGCAGAAGAATTGCTTGAATCCCGGAGGTGGAAGTTGCAGTGAGCTGAAATCATACCACTGCACTCCAGCCTAGGCAACAGAGCAAGACTCTGTCTAAAAAAACAGAGTCAGCCAAGGCTGCCATTTCTGAAGACTTGACTGAGGTGGGATGATTTGTTTCTTGAGTGACTCACTTACCTACCTGAAAAGTCAGGGCCTCAGTTGCCCCCTACATGGGACTCTACAAAGCCTGCGAGTATCCTTACAACATGTCAACTGACTTCCCCCATGGTGAGCAATCTAAGAGCAAGGTGGAAGCCGTAAATTCTTTTATGAACTAACTTCAGAAGTCATACTACATCATTTCCACAATATGCTTTTGGTTACACTGGTGAGCCCTTTTCAGTGTGGAAGGGGACTTTACAGGAACATGAATACCAGGAGGCAAGAATCAATGGGGGGCTGTCTTGAAGGCAGTCTACTACACTGAGCTGCTCCTATCCTCCAATGTCTTCCATAAGTCAATTCCTCTCTGCTCATTATCTTTTATTTTTCTTTGAGATAGGGCCACACTCTGTCACCCAGGCTGGAATGCAGGAGTGCTATCATACATCCCTGCAACCTCGAACTCCTGGACTCAAGCAGTCTTCCCACCTTACCTTCCACGAGTGCTCTTTCTTTTTTTTTTTTTTTTTTTTTTGGTAGAGATGGGATCTCACTATGTTGCCCAGGCTGGTCTCAAACTCCTGGCCTCATGTGATCCTCCCATCTCAGCCTCCCAGAGTGTTGGGATTACAGGCGGTGAGCCACCATATCTAGCCCTCTTCTCTTTAAATTAACTCTACTCTTTCCTTAACTCTTTCAACTGTGAAAATGTTTATGTTTATTTTTTTTAAATGTATACCTTGTTCTCCATATTAATCAGCATTTGGTTGCAGAGAACAGAATCCATTCTAGCTAGATTAAGCAGTAAAGGACTTATTACTAGGGCATTAAATGGATGGATCACAGAATTCTGAGGCAGGCTGAAGAAACAAACTCTAGACTGGACTTCCAGAAATGATTCCTAAAGACTGCTAAGGGAGGCCAGTCATGGTGGCTCACACCTGTAATGCCAGCACTTTGGGAGGCCAAGGTGGGCTTGCTTGAGCCCAGGAGTTGGAGACTAGCCTGGACAACATGGTGAAACCCTGTCTCCACTAAAAATACAAAAATTAGCTGGGGTAATGGTGGCATGCACCCGCAGTCCCAGCTACTCAAGAGGCTGAAATGGGAGGATTGCTTGAGCTCAGGAGACAGAGGTTGCAGTAAGCCGAGATCTTACTACTGCACTCCAGCCTGGGCGAGAGAGTGAGACCCTGCCTCAAAAAAGAAACTGCTAATCAGGCCGGGCACAGTGTCTCACGCCTGTAATCCCAGCACTTTGGGAGGCTGAGGCAGGTGAATCACCTGAGGTCAGGAGTTCAAGACCAACCTGACCAACATGGTGAAGCCCCCATCTCTACTAAAGATACACAAAAATTATCCAGGCGTGGTGGTGGGTACCTGTAATCCCAGCTACTCAGGAGGCTGAGACACGAGAATCGCTTGAACCCAAGAGGTGGAGGTTGCAGTGAGCTGCACTCCAGCCTGGATGACAGAGTGAAACTCCGTCTCAAAAAAAAAAAAAAAAAAAAAAAAGACTGCTAAAGGAGCTGCTACCACTTCTACTATATTTAGGAAGCTTCTACTACATTCAAGAAGCTTCTACAGTAGTTAGGAAGCTGCTATTGCTGCTGCTAGTCCAAGAAGTATACCACCTCTGCCACTGTCAGCATCCCTAAATGGATGCCCTGCACCCTGTCTTAACCCCTGCTGGCTTCAGAATCCAAGTGAAATACTAGTGCATCTGATTAGCAGAACTTAATTCAGAAGTGATTTAACATAGCTAGCTAGAAGAGAATGTGGGAAATTTAGTCTTTAGCTTTCCAGCTTCTGCACACTAGAAGAGTGTGCATGCTGGCCACATACATAAAATCCTTCACACTCCCACTGAAGCAATCATGACTTCAGTGCCAAGTTTTTTGAGAGTTTTCTATACCTGGTCTTAAATTCCCACTTACTCCTTGATCCATTGCAATCTGGCCACCCTGTTACCATCATCACCACTCGATCCCCTATTTGCAGGACCAGTGGTCCATTTTAGTCCTGCTCCCTGAAGCATTCAAGCAGTAGCAGGTTGTTTCTTGTGATGCTTGTGATAGTAGTCATATCAATGTTGTTCATGAAAGAATTAGTTGCGGCACTGGGCGCAGTGGCTCACGCCTGTAATCCCAGCACTTTGGGAGGCCGAGGCGGGCGGACCACTTGAGGTCAGGAGTTCGAGACCTGCCTGGCCAACATGGTGAAACCCCGTCTCTACTAAAAAGTGCAAAAATTAGCCAGGCATGATGGTGCCTGCCTATAATCCCAGCTACTCGAGAGGCTGAGAAAGGAAAATCACTTGAACCCAGGAGGCGAAAGTTGCGATGAGCTGAGATCACGCAACTGCACTCCAGCCTGGGCGACAGAGTGAGGAGATCAGTCTCAAAAAAAAAGAACTACTTAGAGCCATTTTCCTCAAAGGGGCCTTGGACTTGAAGGCACTTAGAGCTTCAGCTGTCACCTAGACTTGCCCTTCCTTGTACATGACTAATCCAGATTAATGATGTTACTGTTCACTCAGTCTTTTCAGAATTCCCTCACATTCAATTAGCCACCAAATCCTGGCATTTAAATACCAGAGATGACTTCAGAAACCAACCAGTTCTTTGCCTCTCCATCACCACTGCTCTATTTCAGATCATCACCTTTGCCTGAACTATTGCAGCAACTAATCTTTCAGCTACTAGGTTTTCCTCACTCAGTTTATCTTCCACCTGCCATAGCACAACTTTCGTAATATTTAATTGTTCTTAATGTACCCAGTAATAGTAAATAGCAGGCCAGGCATGGTGGCTCTTGTTGGTAATCCCAACACTTTGGGAGGCTGAGGCAGGAGGATCACTTGAACCCAGGAGTTCACAACCAACCTCGGCAACATAAAGAGACCTTGTCTCTACTAAAAATTAAAAAAATTAGCCAAGCATAGTGGCAAGTACCTGTAGTCCCAGCTACTTGGAAGACTGAGGCGGGAGGATGACTTGACCTTCAGTAGTTAGAAGCTACAATGAGCTATGTTCACACCATTGCACTCCAGCATGGGAACAGAGTGCGGCCCTGGCAAAAAAAAAAGAAAAAAAAGAAAAAAAGAGTAATAGCAAAGGCTTATGAGCACTTGGTATGCACCAAGTACTATACAATGTACTTTATATGCATGTCACATTTAATTCCACATAATCTTAATAAAGTGGATACTGTGCTTACAAGTAAAGATACAAGTCCTTCCTTGATAAATAAGGAAGCTGAAGGTCCTCAAACTTACAAGATTTGACCAGAGTTGTTTAGTTACTATATGGGGAAACCAGAATGGAAGTCATGTCTGCTACCCCTAAAGGCAGCACTTTTAACCCCACTGTATTTTATGATTGCTACAGCCTCATCTCTCCCCATCCTATTCAGAGTCTAGCCATGGCGAACTCACCATCTTTCTAATACATTGTGGTCTTTAATAACCATACCTCAGCACATCTTGTTTCCTGAAATGCACTTGTTCCCTCCCCTTCCCAATGCCTTTCTGCTTAGCATATTCCTATTCCACCTTCAATTCCAACTTAAATGTTACCTCTGGGGTAATTTTTCCAAGTTCCCTGTTCTATGCTCCTATTCTTCCCCATTCATACTATTTTTTTTTTCTTTTTTCTTTTTTTGAGACGGAGTCTTGCTCTGTCGCCCAGGTTGGAGTTCAGTGGCGCAGTCTCGGCTCACTGCAAGCTCCGCCTCCCGGGTTCACACCATTCTCCTGCCTCAGCCTCCCGAGTAGCTGGGACTACAGGCACCTGCCACCACGCCTGGCTAATATTTTGTACTTTTAGTAGAGACAGGGTTTCACCGTGTTAGCCAGGATGGTCTTAATCTCCTGACCTCACGATCAAAGTGCTGGGATTACAGGTGTGAGCCTTGGCCTCCCAAAGTGCTGAGATTACAGGCCTGAGCCACTGCACCCAGCCCATTCATACTTTTTAAAATATACTTACTGAGTTGTGTGGTAATTAGCTTCTTAATGCTTGTATCTTTCAGGGTTTAGAAGGAAACAGAAACCACTCTTGATATTTTAAGCAGAAAGGGAATTTAATATAGAAAATTAGGTGCTTACAAAATCATCTGAATAGCTGAAGGATCAGGCTCTAGGTGGGACTGCTAGGAATGACTCCCAGAACACTATCGAACTGACTCACCAAAGGAGCTACAGCCTCTGATGACCACTGGAACACTAAGTGTGAGAAGATAGCACCACAGCTACAATCTAGAAATCAGGAAACTGCCACACAGTCCAACAACATATGTAATATCAGACTTTTTATAGAGCTAGTGACTAATGCAAACATCCAAGTGCGTGGTCCACAGAAGGGAGAATAAAGGAAACTGGATAATCAGTACCCGGAGCATTGAGCGTTTGCTGTAGGGTGTGTCGGGATTTTTGAATGCTTACTTTTATAATAAGATTGAGGTAAGTCTTTTTTTTTTTTTTTGAAGGAAATTAGTTATTTTCAAAGCTCAGAGAAATATGTACCATATGCCAAACCACCCCCCCACCCTCACCCCCCCCAAAAAAAAAAACTGTTACTATAGTAGTTGAGTACTAAGTAGACAGGCAAACCTACTTGACCAAAGTGGTTATACCCAGGCACAGTGGTTCAAGCCTGTAATCACAACCCTTTGGGTGGCCGAGGTGGGAGAATCACTTGAGGCCAGGAGTTCAAGACCAGCCTCAGTGACATAGCGAGACCGTCTCCACAAGAAAAATAAAATAAAATTTAAAAATTAGCCAGGCATGGTGGCATTTGCCTGTAGTCCCAGCTACAGACTGAGGTGGGAGGATCCCTAGAGCCCAGGAGTTTCAGGCTGCAGTGAGCTCTAATTGCACTATTGCACTCCAGCCTGGCCAACAGAATGAGACCCTGTCTCAAAAAAAGTGATTATGAAAGCAGTTGAGAGGTAACATTGAACTAGGAGTCAAACATATTTAGTCTAAGATGAGCCCTGTGACCTTGGAAATGTCAGTTAAACATTCTGTGCCTTAATCCTCTCTTCTATAAAGTGAACAAATTGAACTAGATGACCTCTAAGGTTCAGTCCAACAATAAAATTTCGTGTTTTTTAGTTATTCAATTGAAAAAGTATTTTTATAATGAAAAGGAAAATTATGCAACCATTTCTAGGGCTTGCTTTACTTTTGATCATTCTGTAAAATTTTCCTGTCAACCTTAAAATATTCTCTGAGGCCATCCAGATGAGGTGAGAGAAGCAGTGGGAGGAGAAAGTAACCTAGAAAAGGAAGGTTTTTTCCCTGACCGTATTGAATCAAATGTAGTTTTTTTAAACACAAGGAGCAGCTTTGGAGTTCCCTAATTTCCCAGTTGGGTGTTTTAGTTAATATGTCCCCAGAAGTTAAGCAGGGAAACAATTCTTCAAAGAACCATCACTGATTCTAGGAGCTGGAAGGGCTCATCACAACCTCAAAAGCTAGGCTTGTTTAAAAAAAAAGTACATTGAAAGTGTCCTCTAGGCTATGTTAGCTGGGCCAGAGATTAAATGGAGCTTTCTGCTAAGTCCCTGCAACCTCCTCTGGGCTATTTGAGGTACTTGCTGAGTTTTTTGCCCTAATTTCTTTTTTTCCTTCAAGACTTGCCCTTCATTCTCTTGCTTCTCCGATGCGAACTGCTTTTCAGAACATTTTCAGACAAACCTTCAGATGTTAGCCGAGGGACAGTTTGCCGGTACTGTTTTGTTGTTGTTATTTCCCCAAAAATAGAGAAGACCCAGCAGTGACTGGTGCTGTCTTCAGAAGATGCTGTGGTATTACATAGCCCTTGATTTCTCCCCTGCCAATATGCTTTCTTTTTTTTTTTTTTTTTTTTTTTTTTTTTTTTTGTGAGACGGAGTCTCGCTCTGCCGCCCAGACTGGAGTGCAGTGGCCGGATCTCAGCTCACTGCAAGCTCCGCCTCCCGGGTTCACGCCATTCTCCTGCCTCAGCCTCCCGAGTAGTTGGGACTACAGGCTTGAGCCACCGCGCCCGGCCAATATGCTTTCTTATTGTGCTTCAAAGCTTGTTTACTAACTCCAGCTTAGTCCCTTGACTCTCCTCCCTTACCCTGCCCCCTGCATTGTGCATTTCAAAAGGTGGAAAAAAATAACAGCTGCTTCTCAGCCCTCTCCTTTGAAGAACTGCAGAATCACCAGGGCTAACATGTCAAATTGTACAGCCTTCACCAAACCTTTGCACAGAGATGTTTCAGGTTAGGAGAAAGAAAAAAAAAATTTAACATAATAGCCTCTTTTCTGAGGGCTTTTAACAAACAGGCCCCAGGGCTACCTCTCCTTGCCGCAGAATATATAAATAAATAAGTGAATGAGCAGGGTTTAGTTCTTAGCCAAGGATGATACAAACCCCAATGTTATATCTGTTGCTACATGGAGCCAATTAAATGAGATGGACACATGAAGGTTTGTTTTAGTTACAGCCCTACCCTGATACCATTCATAATCAAAGGCAGTGTTTCCCAAAGCATAGTTCAACTGTCACCTACATCGCAATTATTTTAGAGGCTTGTTTTAAAATGCAGATTCCTAGACTTTTGTCCAGATTTCCTGAATCAGAATATCTGGAAGCAGCATACAAGAATCTATTTTTAGCAATACCCCTTATATTAATTTGTATGCACAACAGTTTCTGAAACCACATGTTATTGAATGAAGGCTTTTAGGAATATATAAGGAAGATAAGTCTGCTATTTGAATTTTTTTTTCTTTTCTTTTCTTTTTGAGATGGAGTCTCGCTCTGTTGCCCAGGCTGGAGTGCAGTGGTGCGATCTCGGCTCACTGCAAGCTCCGCCTCCCGGGTTCACGCCATTCTCCTGCCTCTGCCTCCCCAGTAGCTCGGGCTACAGGCGCCGGCCACCGCACCCGGCTAATTTTTTTTTTTTTTTTTAGTAGAGACGGGGTTTCACCGTGTTAGACAGGATGGTCTCCATCTCCTGACCTTGTGATCCACCCACCTCGGCCTCCCAAAGTGCTGGGATTACAGGCATGAGCCACCGCGCCCGGCCTACTATTTGAATTTTTAAGGACGCAGGTTCTTTAAAAATCTACACACAAATCACAAAGTAAATAGTGTGGGGACTGGGTGCAGTGGCTCATTCCTGTAATCCCAGCACTTTGGAAGGCCAAGGCGGGTGGATAACTTAAGGTCAGGAGTTCAAGACCAGCCTGGCCAACATGGTGAAACCCTGTTTCTACTAAAAATACAAAAATTAGCTGGGCGTGGTGGCGGGCGCCTGTAATCCCAGCTACTCAGGAGGCTGACGCAGGAGAATCACTTGAGTACAGGAGGCAGAAGTTGCAGTGAGCTGAAATCACGCCACTGTACTCTAGCCTGGGCGTCAAAGCAAGACTTTGTCTCAAAATAAAAATAAAAGCATAGTAGTGATTAAGAACATAAAGAAAATAAAAGTATAGTATTTATGTCATAAGATAATTTAAAGATATAAGTGGGAAAAATGCATTAAAGTTTTTAAGAGTTTTAACAGTAAACACTCAATACATTTTAGCTATAATGAATAAACTGAAGATACATAATACAGAAATGACATGAACTGTCATAGATGCATGAACTGCATAAGATGATCCCCAACATTGTCTTAATTCCTTCATGATTCCTTCCCTTTAAACAAAAATTTGAAAGATATTTAAAGGGCATGTTTTAAGTGAAAACCAGACATCCAAAAAATAAAAAAGAAATGACTGCTTCTTACTTCACCTGGTAAGATGTTCAGCTGGAGAAGGAGAGTAAATTTCTGGATCTGATGTAAATTGTTTTCCTAGTGCTGTAACCTCCATGAATTGATATTATTGTGCAGCCTGATCAATTTTGAGGATGTGTATTGACATTGTCCCCATTTCACCAATAAAGGATTCATTTGAGAGCTGTCACTACTTATATACGACCTTGACTTCTGAAGATGTAGCCCAGGGACTTTGGTGAATAGCTAGCCCATAGTTTCAGCATGGACAAAATGATCGTTAATGGATTCTAATGGAATTGTCTTTGCTAATGAGCATAGGAAGAGAACTGCTGGTGGATGTGAAAAAAACAATAGAGCCGGGCACGGTGGCTCACGCCTGTAATCCTAGCACTTTGGGAGGCCGAGGCGGGCGGATCACAAGGTCAGGAGTTCGAGACCAGCCTGACCAACATGGTGAAACCCCATCTCTACTAAAAATACAAAAAAAAAAAAAAAAGAACAATAGCGGACACCCCTAGTCTCTCCCATATTTGAGTCAGGTGGCAGACAGAGAGACAAGTAAAAGGCAGTTCTTTAAGATTGCTTTCCCCTTGCCCTAAGGCTAACAGGGACCCTATGATCTAACCCCACCTACCTGCTGTTTTCTGTCCATGGGCATAGGAGGTGAATAGAGTTTAACCAACCTATATCCAGGGCAACTGAAGCAAGGAATTGAGGCTCTTGATCCAGCGCCTGAGACGTTTTTTGTTTTGTTTTGTTTTTTGAGACAGAGTCTTGCTCTGTAGCCCAGGCTGGAGTACAATGGTATAATCTCGGCTCACTGCAGCCTCCGCCTCCCAGGTTCAAGCAATTCTCCCTCAGCCTCCAGAGTAGCTGGGATTACAGGTGCACGCCGCCACCATGCCTGGCTAATTTTTGTATTTTTAGTAGAAAAGGGAGTTTCATCACGTTGGCCAGGCTGGTCTTGAATTCCTGATCTCAGGAGATCCACCCACGTCGGCCTCCCAAAGTGCTGGGATTACAGTCATGAGCCACTGTGCCCGGCTGACAGATTTTTTTGATAGAGAAAGCGGTGTATGGGGGAAATTGTACCCAAGTCTTCCTAGTACCCAGTCTCCCTGAAAAGGCAGTCAATCTGCCCCCATAGCTTCAACAAATTCTGAGAAGAAATGATTTAACCTTGGGATAAACATAGAGTATTGGCCGGGCACGGTGGCTCAAGCCTGTAATCCCAGCACTTTGGGAGGCCGAGACGGGCGGATCACGAGGTCAGGAAATCGAGACCATCCTGGCTAACACAGTGAAACCCCATCTCTACTAAAAAATACAAAAAACTAGCCGGGCGAAGTGGCGGGTGCCTGTAGTCCCAGCTACTCGGGAGGCTGAGGCAGGAGAATGGCGTGAACCCGAGAGGAGGAGCTTGCAGTGAGCTGAGATCCGGCCACTGCACTCCAGCCTGGGCGACAGAGTGAAACTCTGTCTCAAAAAAAAAAAAAAAAAAAAAAAAAAAAA